>NC_083464.1:3065000-3080000 GCF_030014155.1 Tachysurus vachellii | reverse complement strand
GAAGAAGCAGAGAGAGAGAGAGAGAGAGAGAGAGAGAGAGAGAGAGAGAGAGAGAGAGAGAATGTTAGCATTCTGCTAAGAGATATTTAACGGATCAAGGTTCTTTACTTGTCTCCTATATGTTTGATGTATTGTACTAAAATGTACTAAATTTTCCCAAAGAAAAATAAACAACAAAATAAATTTGAAAATTTGAAAAAAGAATAGAATGAAATATAAAAATATATATAATTTAGTAAAATAAAGTATGAGTTGTGATAAATGACCTCATCTCAGTGTTTGGATTTAAAACCTGCTGTTATCCAAATGTGTTCGACTGTTTAACTGATTACCTGTCCACCTTCTCACCTGTCCACCTTCTCACCTGTCCACCTTCTCACCTGTCCACTTTCTCACCTGTCCACCTTCTCACCTGTCCACCTTCTCACCTGTCCACTTTCTCACCTGTCCACCTTCTCACCTGTCCACCTTCTCACCTGTCCACTTTCTCACCTGTCCACCTTCTCACCTGTCCACTTTCTCACCTGTCCACTTTCTCACCTGTCCACTTTCTCACCTGTCCACCTTCTCACCTGTCCACCTTCTCACCTGTCCACTTTCTCACCTGTCCACTTTCTCACCTGTCCACCTTCTCACCTGTCCACTTTCTCACCTGTCCACCTTCTCACCTGTCCACTTCCTCACATGTCCACCTCACCTGTCCACTTTATCACCTGTCCACCTTCTCACCTGTCCATTTCCTCACATGTCCACCTCCTCACCTGTCCACCTTCTAACCTGTCCACCTCCTCATCTCATCACTTGTCCACCTTCTCACTTGTCCACCTTCTCACCTGTCCACCTCCTCACCTCATCACTTGTCCACCTTCTCACCTGTCCACCTCCTCACCTGTTCACCTCCTCACCTGTCCACCTTCTAACCTGTCCACCTCCTCATCTCATCACTTGTCCACCTTCTCACTTGTCCACCTTCTCACCTGTCCACCTCCTCACCTCATCACTTGTCCACCTTCTCACCTGTCCACCTCCTCACCTCATCACTTGTCCACCTTCTCACCTGTCCACCTCCTCACCTCCTCACCTGTCCACCTTCTCACCTGTCCACCTCCTCACCTGTTCACCTCCTCACCTGTCCACCTTCTCACCTGTTCACCTTCTCACCTGTCCACCTTCTCACCTGTCCACATTCTCACCTGTCCACCTCCTCACCTGTTCACCTTCTCACCTGTCCACCTTCTCACCTGTCCACCTTCTCACCTGTTCACCTTCTCACCTGTTCACCTCCTCACCTGTTCACTTTCTCACCTGTTCACCTCCTCACCTGTTCACCTGTTCACCTGTCCACCTGTCTACCTTCTCACAATCTGACCTCATCACCTTCTCACCTGTTCACATGTTCTGTAATTTCTTTATTTCTTCTCTCGTCTCAGGCCTCATTACTTGTACGAACCACACGTCACACATCTACAGAAATTACTAAACAAAACCCTAATATATTCATACTCTACACTGTCATTAGAATTGAAATGATTGTTTCCTTTTTTGAAAAATAAATACAGCAAAGTTTGGGAAATAATTTCAGAATTGTTTCATTAAAAAAACTTTGTGCTGTTTTATCATCCATTCATCTTCAGTAAGTACTTTATTCTGGGCTGCTGGATCTGGAGACGTTCCCAGGAATACTGGGTGCCAGGTGGAAGAATTCACACTGGATGAGATGCCAGGAAACCATGGATACACACAAGCACACACACACGCACACACGCACACACACGCACAAGCACACACACACACAAAAAAATTCTAAACTTAAAAATGTTTTTGTTTGTTGGAGATGATTCAATTAGATTTGATCAATTCGAAAAAAAAAAACACAAAACAAACTTTCGTTTTTCAGTTGAAATGAATTATGTTATAAAAAAGCAACAATGACAGACTTACAAATAGACAGACAGACAGACAGACAGACAGACAGACAGATAGACAAACAGACAGACAGACATAGATAGATAGATAGATAGATAGATAGATAGATAGATAGATAGATAGATAGATAGATAGATAGATAGATAGATAGATAGATAGATAGATCTATCAAAAAAACATTTTTTCGTAATGTAATTTATGAGAAAACCACAATATCCACACACACACACACACACACACACACACACACACACACACACACACACACACACACACACAGACACACACAGACAATACGGGGTCACATCACATTTCTTTTTTTTAGGGTTTTATCTGATGCCTGAATCACTTGCTTTCAAACTCAAACCCTGTTCTTCACCTGTCAAAAAAATGAAACGGAAAAAGCCAGTAGTCAGGAAAGCGTAGGCTCATGGATAATACAAGAAACGAGAATCGACGAGAGTGATAAATAAATAAACAAGGGCAGAACAATCAAGTGGAAATGTGAAAAAAGAAGGGAAAGAAAATGATATTCCAGCATTCCACCATGATCCTCCTACAGCGTGTGAGGCAGCTGGAAGCCTCGATCCTTTCATCCTGAAGCAAAAGGTAAAGATGGAAGAATAGAGGAAGGAAGATGTGAATGAGGCATGAGGAGGAGGAAGAGGAGGAGGAAGAGGAGGAGGAGAGAAAGATGAAGCAACAAAAAGGAAAAGTCAAATAAAGTCTGAAGATGTGCAGAAAAGACAAGGAAAGGTGAGAAGATGTGGAAAAAAAAACAAAGAACATGGAGAAAGATGAAAAGGAAAAAAAATAAGGTTGAAGATGTAAAGAAGTTGGAGAATGAAGCAAAGAACAAGATGGTGGAAGACGTGAATGAGAGACGCAGGAAAGAAAAATGAAGAAGGATTGAATAAGAGTGGAAGAACATGAATAAGGAAACGATGGAAGATAGTGGGATGGAGGATGGAGGTGAAGGACGAAAAGAGGACAAACATCAAGGAGGAGAAGAAGCAAAAGAGAAAGAAAGAGAAAGGAAAGAAGAAGAAGAAGAAGAAGAAGAAGAAGAAGAAGAAGAAGAAGAAGAAGAAGAAGGAAAGGAGAAGATGGAGTGAGAGATGTAAGACAACATGAAGGATGAACAGGAGAAGAAAGATGTAAAGAAGAATGGAGGAGCAGAATGAAAGAAAGATTAAAAACGAATAAAGGAGAGGTGGGAAATGAAAAAGACAAGATAAACACAAACACACACAAACACTAACACACACTCACACACTCTTTTAACTTCTACTGTATTTCTACTGTGTGTGTGTGTGTGTGTGTGTGTGTGTGTGTGTGTGTGTATTTTCTGACAGATGTCAAATATCGAGTGTCGCATCATTAGATTAATTTTCAATAAGCACCTGCTACTTGTCTCTGTTCGGCTCTACAACGGCACTGATGTGCTGCATTAATGTGTTTGTGTGTGTGTGTGTGTGTGTGTGTGTGTGTATCTGTGTGTATCTGTGTGTGATATACATACATATATATATATATATATATATAGGTGCAAACTGAGTCATCAGTAGACTGAGTGAGAGACACACAGTCTCACTTGGAGCGGAACATTAAGAAAAGAAAAAAGGAAAAACAAAATATTTAAACAAAGAGAGAGAGAGAGAGAGAGAGAGAGAGAAGGAAAGAGGGAATGTAGGGTAATCTGACAGTGAGGATTGGGACACGTCCTCACATGTCATCAAAACTCTGTCTCTGCTGCTCAGGGATTTTCTGATTTTTTTTTCCCTTTTAGACTAAAAAGAAATTCGAAACTCTTTTGTTTTTCCTTTTTTACTCGAACTGTTCTTCATGTTTATTCTATAATCTGTGGCTAATAAAAGAATCAGATGGTTACTGTAATCAGTTTAGAGGGAGGATGATGAGTTTTACAGTATTAATGTAGTTAATACACACATGTGATAAACACTAAGACCTGAGCAGTAACACAGTGATCACAGTGTTCTATTTCATTTAATCCTAGGTTTAATGTTTAGGAGATACGAAGCCTTGGGTTTTTATTTCCATCGTGATTATTGTTTCATCTAAAAATTAAATTAATTTGGGATTTTAAAATAAATCACACTGCTATCGTGTTGCTATGGAAACTATACATATTCAACACACACTAGTTAACTAGTGAACAATGATAGTTCAAGATCCAACACACACACACACAAACACATGTCGTGGTGACAGCCCATTTTTCTAGCTTCTCTCCCAGAGGCTGATCAGACACGATTAACCCGGACAGGGACAAAATAACACGTCCTGAATTTCCCAGCATGCTTTGCAGTTCTGATTGTAAAAGCTGCTGAACCACAGTGAGCAGGAAAGAGGGGACATGACACGACTGCTCTGAGTGGCGTGTGTCACTGCAAACACCAGGAGAATACCTGCCAGCCTCATTAGTGTGTGTGTGTGGTCAGTTGTGACCTTCACTTCTGTTTCATCTGTTTTGTCTCCTTCCGGACAATCCACGAAGTCTTATCTCCTAAATTCTACCCCAGGCAAAGTTAGTAATTACTTTTCCGGGGCTGTGTGTGTCTTCTGGCGATCCATCACGCTGTTTTAATGGCAGCTGAGAAGAGAGGACGTGCCGATCCACCGCCCAGAGAGCGTTTATGTCATTCAGGATTTTCCTCAGGAGTAAAATTAGGTGGCGAGAAAACCACAGCTCGAGCTTACCGAGACCAGAACAAGGGGTGAGGGGCAGGGTGTGGGGCAGGTCAGTGGGGGGGATAAAAGGTGGTGTGACGCGTAGTGTGATGGGTGAGATGAGTGGTGGGCTAGTGGGCGGGGTAAGGGGTAGGGCGATGTTTGGGATGAAGGGTGGGTCAGTGGGAGGGGAGAGGGGCAGGCAAGGGCTGGATTAGTGGGCCGGTAGAGGGGCATATCCTTGGGTGGGAGAGAGGTGGGGAAGTGGGCAGGGAGAGAGGTGGGGCGATGGATGTGGTAGGGGGAGGGTGATGGGCGGAATGAGGGGCAGGCTAGTAAGGGTGGGGGCGATGGGCAGGATGCGTGGTCAGTGGGATGGGAGAGGGACGTAGCAATGGGTGGAGTGATGTGTGGGGGAGGCGCAGGTCAGTGGGCGGGGTGAGGGGTAGGGAGATGTTTGGGATGAAGGGTGGGGCAGTGGGAGGTGAGAGGGGCGGAGTAAGGGGTGGGGCAGTGGGCAAGTAGAGGAGCGTGTCGATGGGTGGGGAGAGGTGGGGCAGTGAGCGGGGAAAGAGGTGGGGCGATGGATGGGGAAGGGATGGGTGGGGTGATGAACGAGGCTACATTCTGGATTGAATTTGTATCTCTTAGGGATGTTAATTTCCATAAATACATTAAGAGAGGTGTCTATAAACTAGTAAATAACTTGAACTAATTTTAGGAAAACAATTAACAAGAGGTTAGTTCTTCTTAGAAGTTCACCTTCCTCTGATCGCCTCTGAGAATAATCTACAGTAACAGTATATTAAAATATCAAAAAAAGACCAAATATCAGACCAAACATCAGAGTAAAATCTTCTTTATAACCAATTTTAGATACTACATATTACAGAGCTTTAATCCAGCCTCCATCTTACTCGGGCTCGTACGACTGGTCATGTGACCATATGCAGAAAAAAATTCCACATTAAAAAATAAATAAATAAATAAATCACATAAAACTCCATCATGCACCAGTTCCAACTCTTTTAAAGCTTTACACACTCATAATAAAAATTCCTTCCCCGCAGCGATCAGTGGGACTGAACTGAGGAAGTTAACTGCTTTCTAACTCAATACGATTTTAAACGTTAGTTATTAATTATGATCGACCTGAAATTCCCTCAGAACCTCAGTGCTATTGTTCCAGTGTGTAAAGCTACGGAGAACAGATTTGTATTAAAGGTGTAAAAGTGTAAAATCCGGGAAGATTTAGAGCCGAGCGAAGACGAAGGATACAAATATTTGAAGGAGAGATTACGGCACAGAGGAAAGTGTGGAGACGTGAAAACAAACAGAGATGTGTCTCAGAGGAGGGGGGGGGGCAGTGAAGTGATGAAGAGAGAGCTCTCAGCAGGTAGAAATGTTAAGCTGAACAAACCGAATAATGAGATAAAGAACATGATACACACAGGGAGCTGAGAGGAACACAAGATGGAGGTTATGGCCTCTGAGACCGAGGTGTTAATAACAACACAGTGTTCTTAACAATGTAGTGATTATAACAACAAAAAGGTAAAAACAACAACAGATTTATACAAATTACTGACTCATTACTGAATAGAAAGTGTTTATTTTTACAGGGTGTTACTGTGTGTTACACTATGATATAGTGTGATATAGTGTGATATAGTGTGTACAGTATGTGACAGTGTTTATAATGTGTTACAATGTTACAGTGTGTTACAGTGTGTGACAGTGTTTAATAGTGTGTTACAGTGTGTGAAGTGTTTAATAGTGTGTTACAGTGTGTGACAGTGTTTAATAGTGTGTTACAGTGTGTAACAGTGTTTATTAGTGTGTTACAGTGTTTAATAGTGTGTTACAGTGTGTTACAGTGTTTATTAGTGTGTTACAGTGTGTTACAGTGTTTATTAGTGTGTTACAGTGTTTAATAGTGTGTTACCGTGTGTAACAGTGTTTAATAGTGTGTTATAGTGTGTTACAGTGTTTATTAGTGTGATACAGTGTGTTACAGTGTTTATTAGTGTGTTACAGTGTGTTAGTGTTTAATAGTGTGTTACCGTGTGTAACAGTGTTTAATAGTATGTTATAGTGTGTTACAGTGTTTATTAGTGTGTTACAGTGTGTTACAGTGTTTATTGGTGTGTTACAGTGTGTTACAGTGTTTATTAGTGTGTTACAGTGTGTTAGTGTTTAATAGTGTGTTACAGTGTGTTACAGTGTTTAATAGTGTGTTACAGTGTGTTACAGTGTTTATTAGTGTGTTACAGTGTGTTACAGTGTTTATTAGTGTGTTACAGTGTGTTAGTGTTAAATAGTGTGTTACAGTGTTTATTAGTGTGTTACAGTGTCTTACAGTGTTTAATAGTGTGTTACAGTGTGTAAGTGTTCAATAGTGTGTTACATTGTGTTACTGTGTGTAACAGTGTTTATTAGTGTGTTACAGTGTTTAATAGTGTGTTACAGTGTGTATGTTTACAGTGTTACAGTGTTATGTTTTAGTTAATAGTGTGTTACAGTGTTTAATAGTGTTGTTTACGTGTACAGTTTAAGTAGTTAGTGTTACAGTGTTAAGTGTTTAATAAGGTGTTAAGTGTTTAAGTAAGTGTGTACAGTGTTAATAGTGTTAAGTGTGTACAGTGTTTATAGTGACAGTGTTAAGTGTTACCATGTGTAACAGTGTTTAATAGTGTGTTACAGTGTGTAACAGTGTTTATTAGTGTGTTACAGTGTTTAATAGTGTATTGCAGTGTTTAATAGTGTGTTACAGTGTGTAACAATGTTTAATAGTGTGTTATAGTGTGTTACAGTGTTTATTAGTGTGTTCCAGTGTGTTACAGTGTTTATTAGTGTGTTACAGTGTGTTACAGTGTTTATTGGTGTGTTACAATGTGTGACAGTGTTTAATAGTGTGTTCCAGTGTGTTACAGTGTTTATTAGTGTGTTACAGTGTGTTACAGTGTTTATTAGTGTTACAGTGTGTTACAATGTTTAATAGTGTGTTACTGTGTTACAGTGTTTAATAGTACGTTACAGTGTGTTACAGTGTTTAATAGTGTGTTACAGTGTTTATTAGTGTGTTACAGTGTTTATTAGTGTGTTACAGTGTGTTACAGTGTTTATTAGTGTTACAGTGTGTTACAATGTTTAATAGTGTGTTACAGTGTTACAGTGTTTAATAGTACGTTACAGTGTGTTACAGTGTTTAATAGTGTGTTACAGTGTTTATTAGTGTGTTACAGTGTGTTACACTGTGTAACAGTGTGTTACAGTGTGTAACAGTGTTTAATAGTGTTTAATAGTGTGTTACAGTGTTTATTAGTGTGTTACAGTGTTTATTAGTGTGTTACAGTGTTTATTAGTGTGTTACAGTGTTTATTAGTGTGTTACAGTGTGTTACACTGTGTAACAGTGTGTTACAGTGTGTAACAGTGTTTAATAGTGTTTAATAGTGTGTTACAGTGTTTATTAGTGTGTTACAGTGTGTTACACTGTGTAACAGTGTGTTACAGTAAGTAACAGTGTTCAATAGTGTGTTACAGTGTGTAACAGTGTGTTACAGTGTTTAATAGTGTGTTACAGTGTGTAACAGTGCTTAATAGTGTGTTACAGTGTTTAATAGTGTGTTACAGTGTTTTATAGTGTTAGAGTGTGTTACAGTGTTTAATAGTGTTTAATAGTGTGTTAGTGTGTTACAGTGTTTAATAGTTTGTGACAGTGTTTTATAGTGCGTTACAGTGTGTTACAGTGTGTAACAGTGTTTTACAGTGTTTATTAGTGTGTTACAGTGTTTAATAGTGCGCTACCGTGTGTAACAGTGTTTAATAGTGTAATAGAGTGTGTTACAGTGTTCATTAGTTTGTGACAGTGTTTTATAGTGCGTTACAGTGTGTTACAGTGTGTTACAGTGTGTAACAGTGTTAATAGTGTGTTACAGTGTGTTACAGTGTTTACTAGTGTGTTACTGTGTTACAGTGTTTAATAGTACGTTGCAGTATGTTACAGTGTTTAATAGTGTGTTACAGTGTGTAACAGTGTTTAATAGTGTGTTACAGTGTGTTACAGTGTTTAATAGTGTGTTACAGTGTGTAATAGTGTGTTAGTGTTAGTGTGTTACAGTGTTTAATAGTGTGTTACAGTGTTTAATAGTGTGTTACAGTGTGTTACAGTGTTTATGATATGTGTTACAGTGTTACAATGTTTACAGTGTGTGTTACAGTTAGTGTTAATAGTAGTTTAATAGGTGTTACAGTGTTATAAAGTGTGTACAGTGTTTAATAGTGTGTTACAGTGTGTTACAGTGTTTAATAGTGTTTAATAGTGTGTTACAGTGTGTTAGTGTTTAATAGTGTGTTACAGTGTGTAACAGTGTTTAATAGTGTGTTACAGTGTGTTAGTGTTTAATAGTTTGTGACAGTGTTTAATAGTGTGTTTCAGTGTTTATTATTGTGTTACAGTGTTTAATAGTGTGCTACAGTGTTTAATATTGTGTTACAGTGTGTTACAGTGTGTTACAGTGTTTAATAGTGTTTAATAGTGTGTTACAGTGTTTAATAGTGTGTTACAGTTTGTTACAGTGTTTAATAGTGTGTTACAGTGTGTAACAGTGTGTTACTGTGTTTAATAGTGTGTTACAGTGTGTAACAGTGTGTTACAGTGTTTAATAGTGTTTAATAGTGTTTAATAGTGTGTTACAGTGTTTAGTAGTGTGTTACAGTGTTTAATAGTGTGTTGCAGTGTGTTACAGTGTTTAATAGCGTGTTACAGTGTGTAACAGTGTGTTACAGTGTTTAATAGTGTGTTACAGTGTTTTATAGTGTTACAGTGTGTTACAGTGTTTAATAGTGTGTTACAGTGTGTAACAGTGTTTAATAGTGTGTTACAGTGTGTTACAGTGTTTAATTGTTTGTGACAGTGTTTAATAGTGTGTTACAGTGTTTATTAGTGTGTTACAGTGTTTAATAGTGTGTTACAGTGTTTAATTGTTTGTGACAGTGTTTAATAGTGTGCTACAGTGTTTAATATTGTGTTACAGTGTTTAATAGTGTGTTACAGTGTTTAATAGTGTTTAATAGTGTGTTACAGTGTTTAATAGTGTGTTACAGTGTGTTACAGTGTTTAATAGTGTGTTACAGTGTGTTACAGTGTTTAATAGTGTGTTACAGTGTTTAATAGTGTGTTGGTGTGTTACAGTCTTTAATAGTGTTTAATAGTGTGTTACAGTGTTTAATAGTGTGTTACACTGTGTCACAGTGTTTAATAGTTTGTCACAGTGTTTAATAGTGTGTTACAGTGTTTAATAGTGTGTTACAGTGTGTTACAGTGTTTAATAGTGTGTTACAGTGCTTAATAGTGTTTAATAGTGTGTTACAGTGTTTAATAGTGTGTTACAGTGTTTATTAGTTTGTTACAGTGTGTTACAGTGTTTAATAGTGTGTTACAGGGTGTTATAGTGTGTTACAGTGTGTTACAGTGTGTTACAGTGTGTTACAGTGTTTACTAGAGTGTTACAATGTGACATAGCAACAGGTCAAGCACTGTGAATTCTCCTCTTAATCTGTTTTTATTTTTACATTCATTTGAAGCGTAAATCTGCTCTCTCGCTTTTTTTACTCTTTCTACGCTTCTTATGAGATTTACTTGTGAAAAGAGAGCAGCGATACACAGAGTCACATCTGTCTGAAATCAGCACGGTGTGATTCATGTATGTCCAACTCTGGTGAGAATCAGTCTGACATCTGCCTCTCCGCTCTAATGTGTGCTAATTAAAGCCCAGAATTCAGTGCTGATATGAGCGTGAACCGTCACTCAGTCTTGCCTTCTCTGTCAGGTCCAGATGTGACAATCACTCCTTTCAGGTCACGCTAACACGACGTGACTCAAAAGTTCCATATTGTCCCCTTAGTCACCATGCATGCCCGCTGTTGCTATAGCAACAATAATGTAGTACATTTATATAATGTAAACCTGTGATTTATGTAACAGATAAGCTACTATCCACGCCTCCTCCTCTTGACCAATCAGAATCCAGATGATGGATAATAACGCACGCACATTACAGTGAATTCAATTACATACCAAAACTATTTACGTCCCTCAAGTCAAATAAAACAATTCATCTCATATTTTATTCTACATTTTTTTTAAATTAATAAATGAAGGAACTTGAGATT
Source organism: Tachysurus vachellii (assembly GCF_030014155.1). Taxonomy (NCBI): domain Eukaryota; kingdom Metazoa; phylum Chordata; class Actinopteri; order Siluriformes; family Bagridae; genus Tachysurus; species Tachysurus vachellii. The sequence continues at coordinate 3,069,207 of NC_083464.1, read as the reverse complement.
AAGACGTTTGACTGAATTACAGACATAGCGCTCTCTCTCACGTTCGGGAAAAACAAACTGGAACCGCTTTCACCATCAGGCCGTGTTTTTTTTTCACTCGCTTAATTCGGATGAGTTCATTTTTTGTGTGAATTTCATTCGATTGCTCGTGTAACGTTAATGAGAGCCATGAATTATTCTTTCGCCGAACACGCTCTTGCAAATGAAGCTCCGTCCTGTTTATCACTGATGATGAACATAAACACATTCTTCCTCTGGCCTGCATGGAATTTATTCCTCATCTCACTTTAAACTCTCATGTATCTCCATGCCGGGGTAGCTGAGGGGTAATTAGATTAGAGTTTACGGCACATTTCTGAAAATAAATCTCCTCACCCAGGGATTTTATCTGAATGTTCATAACTCCTGCAATGTTTTTTAATCAGCGCTGTTGAGTTCAGGATGCTGATTGGTCAGTGGGTGTTGATTCATTAATATTAAAGTGTTTAATTGTTTAAAATATATATATATATGGAAACAATTAAACACTTTAATATTATATATATAATATATATATATATTATATATATATATATATATATATATATATATATATATATATATATATATATATATATATATATATATATATATATATATATATATTAAAATAAAACACTTCAAGACTGATGTAATCAAAGCCATATGCTATCTGTCAAAGCAGACTGTTATAGAGTTTCTTTAGGCCAAAAGTTTGTGCACCCCCATCCTGAAAGCAGCAGAGGAATAAAGTGTCATGTTGTGATGCTTTTTAATCCTCCTTTTCCCAACTTTTTTAAAAACTAGACGAGCATTTGAGAAAGATGGAATATATCTATATCTATCTCTATAAAACAATGTTTTTCAGGGCTTGAGACAAAATGTCCTCACTTTCCCTACAGAAATAGCCTGTCAAAGCTAATTTACAAACCCATCCCTCTTCTTCATGTTCTCCAACATGGAGGGAAACATAGCTTCCCAACAGGAAGGAAATAAAGAGTGATACCACCTTCTTTTCCTTTTTTTCTGTCACTCTTGTCCTCTAACAGACACCACACACCATGCCATCATGCATTGGTCATCTTTATCAGCTATATCATATAAACCTGCTGATATAAAATATAATATAATACAATTTTTCAATTAATTTATAATCATTTCATCTCATCTCCACTTTCTTTATGCTAAAAAAGCTGAACATTTGCCAGGAATCGGTTTAGAAATGACAACCAGTGCAACGGAAGTGTTTTTTTGTCTTTATTCCGAGAGGACAGAGATAGACTGGGCTGTTTTATGGCATTATTACATTATGGATTTTTTCTCTCAGCCCTCGCAGCTCAGACATAAAAAGGTACACTCAGAGGCATTAGACACCGAGCTCGACCATAAAGGGTTTTTTTATTTCATTTTTAATACCTTATAGTTTTAATGTCTGTATTTCCAGACATTCGTGCTATGCAGTTACCTTAACAAGGTAAAAATAATATGCTCATTTACACAGCAGCCTTAAAACAATGAATCTGCAGCTGAAACCATACACAAGAGCTTCAGGCTGAACAGATCTACATTACTGGTCCCTGAACATGTTCCTGGAGATCAGCTTCCTCCAGAATTCCTTTTCAGCTGTAATCCACACACCTGCTCTTGATAACCAGGTCGTCTGATAGAAAGCAGATCTCCAGATACGACGGAGGAGTAATCAGATTCCCGACCTTTGGAATGCCATGACACGCCAGTCTATCATCATGCTTGGGATGCCGCGATAGACGATCAGTCACCGACCTTAAAAACTCTGTGACACGGTGGCCAATCATGATGCTGGAAATGCCATGGTACTGCAGCCAACCATGACACTCGGAATGAAATGGCACTGAGAGCCGGTCACTGGTGTTGAAATGCCATGGCACACGAGGTCCAATCACTGCGCTTACACTCGCACAGCATGAACACCAATCATGACGCTTGGGATGCTGCAACACCGCGGCCAATCAGGACGCATACAAGGCTAAAAGTCTGCAGACAACCATTATAATTGGATTACTAACACAGCAGCAAATGCTTGGACTACCAAACTATCACAGCTTATTACGGTACTTTAAATGCCATGGATGCCCACATCAGCGAATCAAGATGCTTAGAATGGCCCAAAACAGCGGCAAGTCAGGATGCTCAGAATGTCAAAACACCTCGGCCAATCAGGATGTAGAATGGCGCAACGTTGATGTATAGGATGTGGGGGGAGGTGGTGGCCTAGTTTAAGGTGTTAGACTACTGATTGGAAGGTTGTGAGCTCAAATCCCACATCCACCAGACTGAGACCAGACTGTCACATGCCAGTGCTGGGCCCATGAACAAGGCCCTTAACCCTCAAATGCTCAGTTGTATAAAATGAGATAAAATGTAAGTAACAAATCGGCCAATCAGGATGCATGGAATATCTCAACAGTTTAAAAAGTTTTTTAACTTTTAATATTAATAACATTTGATTGATCTACATTATTATTAAATTCTGATTGTAATAATTAAATAAATAGTCTAACATTTAGTACTGAAGTTTTTTTTATCAATAAATGTTGCTGTTTTTTATTTATTTCTGCTTAAATAAAATCTTTCAATGTTCATCAAATTTTTTTGGTTGACTATATTTAGCACAAAAACGTGTGTGTGTGTGTGTGTGTGTGTGTGTGTGTGTGTGTGTGTGTGTGTGTGCACGCTGTATATTTTACTTTCTATGGGCAGTAAGTAGGCCAGTGGAGTAAGTGAGAAAACAGGAGGAGGTTGTTAAAGGAAGGACAGTGTGGCTAGGACACACACATACACACACACAAACGCACACACACATATATATACACACATACACACACACACACACACACACATATACACACACAGACAGATGGAGGTTTTTTTTGGTAATCAAGTTTTTTAACGGTATAGAATTACTTATCTAGAGTAATAATAATGTCTGTGAAATATCAGAGATAGCAAACCTAACCTGTGTGTGTGTGTGTGTGTGTGTGTGTGTGTGTGTGTGTGTGTGTGTGTATACTCACAGATATTAGCCGTGCCTTTAGGTATAGGCAGGTAGCTCCCGGGGCTCCAGGCTCGTCCCTGGTAGTTCCTCTTGCAGCGTCCGCAGTCGGGCCCCGTGGTGTTGTGCTCACACTCACAGCTCAGCTTCTCCTTATCAAACACACAGCTGTTCGCATGCAGGTTACACTTACACCTACACACACACACACACACACACACACAGAGAGAGAGAGAGAGACGTTCAGTCAATTTCAAAAGTATTGGCACCCTTCATTAATTCAACCCTTTTTCCATCAAATACACTGGATGTGATTTGTACCACTTCCTGTTCCTCAGGGTTAAAGACATGGAGTACAACAATGTGCAGTTCTGCTGAAGAGGACAGAAGATTTATTACAAACCTGTTAGTTATTGTCCTGCTCTAATGTGTCCCTTATACACACTGTGTCCATTCCACTGGGGACATCTTTACTCTTTATTCTTCTCAAATTGTGTAAACACATCAGTGCTAAAATATGATCTTTTATATGATCACACACACACACACATTCTTATATAACTGTACATGATCACATACTCCTCTGTACACAATCACAATTACACACACACACACACAAACACACACACATTCTTATATAACTGTACATAATCACATACTCCTCTGTACACAATCACAATTACACACACACACACTCAAACACACACACACACATTCTTATATAACTGTACATAATCACATACTCCTCTGTACACAATCACAATTACACACACACACACACTCAAACACACACACACACATTCTTATATAACTGTACATAATCACATACTCCTCTGTACACAATCACAATTACACACACACACTCAAACACAATCACACACACTGGTACATAATCTCTGTACACACACACACACACCTGTACACAATCACACACATACGCACAAATCTCTGCACAAACACACACATACACCTGTACACATCAGCAGACACTATCTAAAGGCCTCACAGACCACTCCTCAGTGTGAAGTCTTTGTGTGTGTGTGTGTGTGTGTGTGTGTGTGTGTGTGTGTGTGTGTGTGTGTGTGTCACGGTTCTCCACCTCGTGCTCCCGTGCTGCTCTTCCGTCACGTCTGCATCTGTTCCCTTTATGTGCTGCTT
>NC_083464.1:3017500-3050000 GCF_030014155.1 Tachysurus vachellii | reverse complement strand
CACTAACCCCACCTACCACCACTATAACCAAACACTTACACTAACCCCACCTACCACCACTATAACCAAGCACTTACACTAACCCCATCTACCACCACTATAACCAAACACTTACACTAACCCCACCTACCACCACTATAACCAAACACTTACACTAACCCCACCTACCACCACTATAACCAAACACTTACACTAACCCCACCTACCACCACTATAACCAAGCACTTACACTAACCCCACCTACCACCACTATAACCATACACTTACACTAACCCCACCTACCACCACTATAACCAAGCACTTACACTAACCCCACCTACAACCATAACCCACAGATCTACATTAACCACACCTACCACCATAAATCACATATCTACACTAATCCTACATAGCAAAACTACCCATCCACACCAACCCCACCTACCAGAATAACCACCCATCCACACTAAACCCCAACTACCACCATAAACTGCCCACCCAAACTAAACCACACCTACCACCATAAGCACCCACCCACATTATCCCCACCTACCATCATAACCACCCATCCACACTAACCCCACCTAACACCATAGCCACCCACCCACACTAATCCCCACCTAACACCATAACTACCCACCCACACTAAACCCCACCTAACATCATAACCACCCATCCGCACTATCCCCACCTACCACCATAACCACCCACCCACACTAAACCCCACCTACCACCATAACCACCCACCCACACTAAACCCCACCTACCACCATAACCACCCATCCACACTATCCCCACCTACCACCATAACCACCCACCCACACTAAACCCCAACTAACTCCATAACCACCCACCCACACTAAACCCCACCTAACTCCATAACCACCCACCCACACTAAACCCCACCTACCACCATAATCACCCATCCACACTATCCCCACCTACCACCATAACCACCCATCCACACTAAACCCCACTTACCATCATAACCACCCATCCACACTAACCCAACCCACGACCATAATCCACTTACCACCATAACCACCCATCACAACCCATCCACTCTAAGCTGCATCACGTTACTGCATCACCAGGTGATTGACAAACCTGACTGCTTTTGCTGAGATGTTACAGTAAGTTTGTGTTATGATCCTTGTTGCATGTGAATGGATTTTGTTCTGTGACACTTTGTTGTTTCTCCTCAATAACCACCCCCAATTCACATGGAACAGCATTCAAAGTGTCAAGAAACCCCAGGCTTCAAGAAGTGCCACCAGCCGCTGCGTTGGAATCAGGTCTAGAGGTGATCCTGTGGCAACAAGTGGGATGTGAAGAACACCCTGTGGTTTTTATTAGTCACAAAACCTCTCCCCTATGGAGCAGTGAAGTAGAAGAGCTTCATGATTGAGAGCTGTATAACCTCTATTATTACTGACTCTGGAGCCCTTTACCATTGTCACTGACTGCACACTTTCCATCCTGAGTCAGAAGAAGGTCAGGCCACATTGCTGCCCCAGATCTGGTGTTAAATAGAATGTGGCTGGCTGTATGGCTGAACCCAAAACCTAAACATTGGTCAATCCAAACTCCCATCTTAAGTCTTAGTTTCTATAGCAACCATTTGTAAAAATCCCTGTGAAAAACAAGTCACTGGCACCTTTACAAGTCCATGATACACTTTGTATCTCATTTAAACATTCTCTATATAACTCTAATCTAATCTAATCTAATTTAATCTAATCGAATCTAATCTAATATTCTCTGTGTGCCATCTTCAGAGTTGAGATACACACAGAGTGAGGATCTAATACAGAAATCGCTCACATCCTTGTTCACACTTCGGATGTAACTACAGGCTTAAGTGCTATGCAGAAGTTCACACACGGGGTGGAGTATGAGTTTCTCAACTCAAACGAAAACATATGATGTGTTTGATTCGTCTCGATGATTCGGGAGTCGACTCACTAGTGTAGTCGACTCACTAGCGTTTACACGAGACTAGGGTTCTCTTCAAACACACTTCACACAGTGCAAAGACCTGAAAGAAATCATTGTTTAATATGAACAAACTATTTTAACTAAAGTACATGATGCAACAAATCTCTATTTTTTTTAAAAATAGAACCAAACAATACAAATTTAAAATCAGGTTGTTGATGCATCAATACACACAGAACATTGTACTGTTAATAATATCAAAACACCTCTATTAAAACAAATTAAACATAAAATTCATCAGTTTTATCTGCCTCAAATAGACAATAAAATAAAAGTGAGGAATAAAATACTCCTAAAATCTCCTGCTCTTCTAGGAAAATAATCCGGAATGTGGAATATTGGAAAATGCAATTGATACCTTCTGACCAATCACAATCCAGCATTTGGTATAAGCCTTATATGGCTCATTAGTTGTAAGTGGTGACAACTAGATCGGTAGTTTTGCTCCGCCAAAATACTGTTGTTAAATCAGATTGGGTAGGGGGCACGGTGGCTTAGTGGTTAGCACGTTCGCCTCACACCTCCAGGGTCGGGGGTTCGATTCCCGCCTCCACCTTGTGTGTGTGGAGTTTGCATGTTCTCCCCGTGCCTCGGGGGTTTCCTCCGGGTACTCCGGTTTCCTCCCCCGGTCCAAAGACATGCATGGTAGGTTGATTGGCATCTCTGGAAAATTGTCCGTAGTGTGTGATTGTGTGAGTGAATGAGAGTGTGTGTGTGTGTGTGTGCCCTGTGATGGGTTGGCACTACGTCCAGGGTGTATCCTGCCTTGATGCCCGATGACGCCTGAGATAGGCACAGGCTCCCCGTGACCCGAGGTAGTTCGGATAAGCGGTAGAAAATGAATGAATGAAAATCAGATTGGATAAGATTAGTTAGCCACGCCCCCTGAGAAGGTGTGCATATTAGACCCGCCCACTTTTTTTTACAATTACGCTGTTACAGGAATTTAGGGATTTGGTCAGTATGGCTCTGTCTGTGGTATTACACACACACTTACACACACACACACACACACACACACACGCACACACATGCACACACGCACAGCTGAAGCTCTATCCATCACACAGGGAAGGATTAATTTCTCTCCCTCCTACTGGGGTAAATCCTTCACCCATTACTCCTCACTCATATCAGAATGGAAGAGAGAGGGATGAAGGGATGAAGGGTGCAACGAAGGGAAAAACCTTCTGACACACCCTCAGACGTGTGTAGGGAATGAAGCCAAGGTGAAGAAGAAAAGACAGAGAGATGACTGGTGATTTAAGGTGAGGAGACTCTCCTCCCAGCAGGACATCACAGACTCAAACTGCTCCTTTGTGTGTGTGTGTGTGTGTGTGTGTGTGTGTGTGTGTGTGTGTTTTACATATTAAATTGTTTTTCCAGAGCGAGGTGACATATGGAAATGGTGTTCACGGATAATGGTGTCACAAGATGATGAATGAGAAGGCAAAATCGATGGTGTGTGTAATTACACTTCCTTACACTTCACTCTCTCCCACACCATGCCTACATTACCCACAATGCAACTCTAGTCTGGAAATGTAAACTTTAGAAAAGGGAAGATGGAGCAAAGTATGTTTAGTGCTCAAAAAAAGTCAAACCCAGGCTGTTTATAGCTGCTACAATGTATGTGAGAACAGGCATGAGCTTGTTAAATAATTAAAATTGTAAATTGATAAAAAAAATATGATGTCACTGGATAATAAAATAATTTTATTGTTGTGGTATTAGAGTAGTAAAACTCTGGGTTGTGTCGATACAGCAAAATAATCAACTACACAATCAGCTTTTGACTGCAGTTTCTAATTGTACTTTATTTCTTTTCTTCTGTAAAGCTGCTCCAAGACAACGTCCACTGTTAAAAGCGCTATACAAATAAAACTGAATTGAAAAAAAAACAAAGCGCTGACACCGGAGACTTCGTCCATAAGCACACGGTTCACACACATCCTTTAATTGGTATTAGAACGTATTAGAGCAGGTGTGGATCCTGACCAATCAGCTTTGAGAATCTAGCAGTTCTGTGGTATTATGAGAATTATCCCATGATTATTGTGATTAAAGTGATTTCTCTGAACGCAGTTTGACTGAGACATTATTAATGTAAAACTGATTCAATAAAAGGCTGCTACTGATCTGCTGTGGATCGAATGAGCTGAGACAGAGAGAGGGATGACTTATTCACCAAGAGGAGGAGGAGGAGGAAAGAGAGAAGAGCTGGAAATTAGCACAGATGGATTATCTGTCATACTGTAAGCTGGTGCATTAGCAGGAGGGACGGCTAACGGCTACAATGTGGTCATCGCTCATCGCGGCACACAGCGATGGATGGCAACCGTGAACATCTTTCAGATACGGTCAACATCAGTGTGTGTGTGTGTGTGTGTGTTTGTAGGGGATTGTGGGGAGTGGTGGAAGACCTGAGACTCTAAAAATGTCTCAGAGAACATAATGACTTGTAACTTGTATGATTAAAGGAAGCAGGAAAATAATATAGACGTATATCAATACATTTAAATTCAACAACTGATTCCTGATCATCTGATTCGCACCTTTTCAAGTCATAGTTTAAAATTTGCAAATAAATAAATGAACAAACTTTTATTAAATTATTTTATTATAAATTGTTAATATTATTATCATATTAAATATTATTTATAATTTTTATAACATAAAAAATAAAAACAAACAAACAAACTCATGTAGAAAACACCTGAATTGTTATACTTAAAACAAATGATAAAAAATCTACAATGTTGATGCTAGTAATTTGGGGCATTCACTAAATTCCAGGGGTTTCGTTACCACAATGTAAAGTGGGCGGGTTTACGGAGGTCTTGGAAAAACGCATACTACGAAGGACAAAACAGTCATACAAGGTAGGTTTATTTTAGAAAACAAATAAACAACCAAGGGGGCACGGTGGCTTAGTGGTTAGCACGTTCGCCTCACACCTCCAGGGTTGGGGGTTCGATTCCCACCTCCACCTTGTGTGTGTGGAGTTTGCATGTTCTCCCCGTGCCTCGGGGGTTTCCTCCGGGTACTCTGGTTTCCTCCCCCGGTCCAAAGACATGCATGGTAGGTTGATTGGCATCTCTGGAAAATTGTCCATAGTGTGTGATTGTGTGAGTGAATGAGAGTGCGTGTGTGTGTGTGTGTGTGTGCCCTGCGATGGGTTGGCACTCCGTCCAGTGTGTATCCTGCCTTGATGCCCGATGACGCCTGAGATAGACACAGGCTCCCTGTGACCCGAGGTAGTTCGGATAAGCGGTAGAAGATGAATGAGTGAATGAATAAACAACCAAAAACTATGGTTATGGTTAGGGTTAAGGTTAGATTATCAAATAGGCCACGCCTACCCGATGCCGCAAAATCTGTTACGCTGTTCTGAAATCCCTGGAAATAAGTGCCTGCCAGTAAGCTGGTGCATTAGCAGGAGGGACGGCTAACGGCTGCAACGTGGTCATCGCTCATCGGAGCACACAGCGATGGATGGCAACTGTGATCTCAAAAATACAGTCAATTTCAGATACGGTAGATTTTTTTTTATCAATTTATAAAATAGTCACATTTTTAAATATTTGTAAAATATTATTCTATTATTATAGTAGCTTTAAAGATATTCTAGTTATATATTCTAGTTTTATATATTATTGACATTTTATTGGAGGACTTTAACCTTCACAACTACAGATAAAGAAAAAAAAAATAAAATAAAATAAAATAAAAATAATAAAAGTTTCCGTACGCTGGATGTCGTCAGAGCAGGAGATGGATCTATTTATTTGAAAGCGTATATTGGGCCAAACCATAAGCTGAAGCGTGCAACTCCTTTAGATCGGGTCATCTCTACAGGAACAGCTCAACACACACACACACACACACACACACACACACACCCTCACTTTATTACTCTGTCAGTCAGGTTGAATGGAGCTCATGATTAAACCCTGATGCCATGTTGCAATAAAGCTGTCAATTATCAAGCCATAAATATAATTTGTTATTCTGGTCCACTATGATGCAGGCTAAAGTCAACCCAGTCCTAATAAAAGGCCTTTAGAGAGAGAGAGTGTGTGAGTGTGTGTGTGTGTGTGTGTGTGTGTGAGCACCATTACACCACCTCAAAAGTCTTTGTTTTTCTCTCTAATGCTCTGTATTGATCCTTTTCTCCAGCTGCTTTGGTCTAGCTCGCCATTTATAATTAAAAATAATGAAATCGCAGTTAATAATTCAAGCTGTGTGTTTTCAGTTCACAGAAAGTGTGTGTGTGTGTGTGTGTGTGTGTGTGTGTGTGTGTGTGTTGAATGCAGTACTCCAGACCCTTCTTTTTAAGTTGCCTGGCCGTACAATTCGTTTCGCTCAGGAAAGTAAGAAGTAGGTCAGAGAGGTGTAGTGGAGATGGAAGAGAGGTTGAGGAGCGAAACATCTTATACAGAAACACACACACACACACACTCACACACACACACACAGCCAAGCAGATTTGTGTGTCTCAGGGATGAGGAGATTGCAGTAACTTGTCAGATCTCTTCAGAACTTAAAGCTTTACCTCACATCTAATTTCTGCAGTAACAGCATCAGATACCGTTGATACGTAAGGAACAAAAGACTAAAAAAAGGAAACCGACGTGATCTCGCGGTCAGTTACAGACTTGTGAGACGTGTGACAATCTGTTTAAACCCTGTAAGAAAAATGTAAAAAATAATGTAAAAAATATGAATAATAATCTTTATGAATGAGTAATGGATGCTTTAAGAAAATCTATTTGACCAAAATGATGTGATTTATGATTGATGTTTTTAGAAAGTATAACCGTATTTAAGATATATACAGAGAGCTAAATAGGTGCTATGTTTGTAAAAAGTGTGTGTGTGTGTGTGTGTGTGTGTTTTGGGCAGGGGGAGTCTGGGGGTAAAAAGATTTGCTTGGCATCCATAGTGAACCCTGTGAGACCTTTTCTTCTAATCAGCAGGTGCTTTTCTAACCAATCAATGTGTTAATCAATCACTCACTCGTCATTGACATCATCAGAGCCGTTACAGCGCGGCCTTCTGGGAATTCTGAAATGCATGAGCCCGTGAGCAATGCGGAGCCTCGTGAGACACTCGCTAGAGCTCTCTTACCTTGACTGTGTTTCAGAAATGCAATTACGCGCTCCCTCGTGCTGCTGCTCACGATGTAAACGTTCGCCTGGAGACGTGTGCACCGAATGTACCTTTATTTATCCAGCGCAAGCTTTTATTCAACAAGACGTACAAAATAGAGAGATGGAGACTAACGGGAGGGAAGGGAGGGAATATGGCAAAAATTGTCAGGGAAATAATTGAAGACATTTTCAAGGTACAAAATCTGAAGGTTTTCTGTCTCTCTGGGAACAGAATATTATGTCAAGACCCAGAAAAATATGTGGGTAATGAACAAAACCTGCTAAATTCCTCAGCCTCAATATACTGAAATGAATTTAACTTCTAATTTATTTTGTTGTATTAATAAAAAAAAGGATTTGTTTGTCTTTTGCTACATCTAGTGTTAATTTCATCACCTATTTTTAATTTAGTCTTAGTCTTAGTCTTGTGCCAAATGTCCTTGTTAGTTTTAGTCATATTTAGTCATTCACATATCTTTTTTTTTCGTTAGTCAAGTTTTAGTCGACTAAAAGTCTCGTCATTTTAGTCTAGTTTTAGTCAAAAAATTTTAGTCTTTTTTTAAAATAACACATTATTGCTGAGATTATTACTGATAAACATTTCAGTAAAAAAAGTGTTTCACATGTTTCACTTGAACTTGACCGCACATCACATTTTTTACTTTATTTATACTGCTTTTAATCGTAATGCAAAGACCGGTCATCGGGACATAAGCTGTCATGTACAATAAAAGAGCTGCGCAGCGACAGGAAATATAATTTAACACAAAAAGACTAGACCAGGGGTGGACTTGCGCACAGACGAATTGTTTCTACACACACACTAAACAGCGCGAAGCCGCGAACTCGTGCTGAATATTTTAAAGGCGGAACAGCTGATGAAAAAGCAGAGACAATTGTAGACGAAAATGAAGAGAGATTTTATCTTAGTTTTTATTTTATACAAAACATTTTCGTCTCGTCTTTTTTCGTCAACAATAACACATGTTAATTTAGTCTTAGTCAGCGTTTTTGGACAGCGTTTCGCAGTCTCGTCATCGTCTCGTCTTAGTCATGAAAAAAAAGGTTGTTGACGAACATATTTCGTCTCGTCTCGTCTGACGAAATTAACAGTAGCTACATCCTACAGTTTATTCATTTCAATAATAAATATATTTAAATAAATAAAATAATCTGCCAATTTTTACGTGTTAAAGGCACAAAGCTTAAACGTTGATAAAACTGAAACACTCTCAACACTAGAAAGGAAATCTGACCAGATTCCCAGTGCAGAGCTTATTGCACTCTGACAACAAACACAAACTGAACACAACTGACCTGAGTCTGTACACAAACTAACATTAAGTGTTTTTGTCTGAACACAACCTTTGTGAGTCTGAACATAAGTGAACACAGCCTGAATGAGCCTGAACATGTCCAGCATGAGTCTGAACACAACCTACATGAGTCTGAACACAGACAGTGTGAGTCTGAACACAACCTACATGAGTCTGAACACAGACAGTGTGAGTCTGAATATAACCTAGATTAATCTGAACACAAACTACAGGAGTCTGAACACAGACAGTGTGAGTCTGAACACAGACAGTGTGAGTCTGAACACAAGACAGTGTGAGTCTGAACACAACCTGCATGAGTCTGAACACAGACAGTGTGAGTCTGAACACAAGACAGTGTGAGTCTGAACACAACCTGCATGAGTCTGAACACAGACAGTGTGAGTCTGAACACAGACAGTGTGAGTCTGAACACAGACAGTGTGAGTCTGAACACAGCCTGCAGGAGTCTGAACACAGACAGTGTGAGTCAGAACACAACCTGCATGAGTCTGAACACAGACAGTGTGAGTCTGAACACAACCTGCATGAGTCTGAACACAGACAGTGTGAGACTGAACACAATCTACATTAATCTGAACACAACCTACAGGAGTCTGAACACAGACAGTGTGAGTCTGAACACAGAAAGTGTGAGTCTGAACACAAGACAGTGTGAGTCTGAACACAACCTGCATGAGTCTGAACACAGACAGTATGAGTCTGAACACAGACAGTGTGAGTCTGAACACAGCCTGCAGGAGTCTGAACACAGACAGTGTGAGTCTGAACACAACCTGCATGAGTCTGAACACAGACAGTGTGGGTATGAACACAGCCTGCAGGAGTCTGAACACAGACAGTGTGAGTCTGAACACAGACAGTGTGAGTCTGAACACAGACAGTGTGAGTCTGAAAACAACCTGCATGAATCTGAACACAGACAGTGTGAGTCTGAATGCAACCTGCATGAGTCTGAACACAGACAGTGTGAGTCTGAACACAGCCTGCAGGAGTCTGAACACAGACAGTGTGAGTCTGAACACAGACAGTGTGAGTCTGAAAACAACCTGCATGAATCTGAACACAGACAATGTGAGTCTGAACGCAACCTGCATGAGTCTGAACACAGACAGTGTGAGTCTGAACACAGACACAAGTCTGAACACAACCTAAAGGAGTCTGAACACAGACAGTGTGAGTCTGAACACAACCTGCATGAGTCTGAACACAGACAGTGTGAGTCTGAACACAGACAGTGTGAGTCTGAACACAACCTACAGGAGTCTGAACACAACCTGCAGGAGTCTGAACACAGACAGTGTGAGTCTGGACACAACCTGCATGAGCCTGAACACGGCCTGAGCAAGTCTGGACACAATCTACAGTACATGAGTCTGAACACAGACAGTGTGAGTCTGAACACAACCTGCATGAGTCTGAACACAGACAGTGTGAGTCTGGACACAACCTGCATGAGCCTGAACACAGCCTGAGCAAGTCTGGACACAATCTACATGACTCTGAACACAGTCCTGATTGTTTGTATTAAGAATGAGTGTAGAAGCTGAACTCTGCAGTCCCCAGTACACTTAATGAATTTTCCAAACTGGATAGTTCACTCTAATTGCCCTTTAAAGTGCTAAACTCTTAAGTGCACCACAGGGGGGACGAGTGATATGGGTCTCGTTCCATTAATCTACACACATCTTCATCAGCTTTCCTCCGGATCATTTGCCTGCCGAGGCACAGATTCAATGCTGCCCTTACATGACCATTAATCCTGAGCCAGTCGATATGGAGTGATGTAATAACTGAAGATGGGGAGAAATTTCCTGCCCTGTCTCCTCCTCCTCCTCCTCCATCATTATGTAGTCTTCGGTGTCCATTCCTGTTTTGTTTATCAGGTTGTTTTTCGACCTCGTGAAAGTTTCAGTCAGATGTCAAAATGGATTCTGTTCTCTTTTCTGCTGTCGTGTTCGAGTAAAGTCTGTCAAATCTGTTCAAACTGCTATCAAATACAATCCACAGCAACTGCAACAAAATGTCAAGAAATAATAACAACAAAGTTCGGTTCATATTCCCACTTAAACCACATCCTTCTTAAAGGTGTTATAGTCAATTTACTTCCTGGTAGTATCCTGGAAGTCATGACCTGGCATTCACTAAATTCCAGGGGTTTCGTTACCACGACGTAAAGTGGGCGTGTTTCTGGAGGTCTTGGAAAAACGCCCACTTTCAAAAAAAGAGCATACTTACAATGGATAATGAAGGACAAAACAGTCACACAGGTAGATTTTATATTTTATATCTATTATGTTTTATTATCTTACAGTTAAGATATTTTCGAAAACAAATAAACAACCAAACACTACGGTTAGGGTTAGGGTTAGATTATCAAATAGGCCACGCCTACCTGATGACGCAATATCTGTTACGCTGTTCTGAAATCCCTGGAAATAAGTGCATCCCGTCATGACCTGACTTCTACTTGGGTTTGGATGGAAACCTTTCAGACATTTTACATTTTTTTATACGAGGAGAGATTTCTGAACATGGGCATGAATGTGTTAGATCAAGGGGTAATTAATTAATCAAATAATTAATTAATAAAAGATCAAAACCACCTACATAATTGTTACAGACCTAAACAAGTTCAGTCTCACCTAATGCACCTTTACTTGCAGGTAAAGCCGTAACTTTACGTTCTTTAGTATATCGTCGCTGTCGGGCAGAAACCTTGTATGTCCAAATTTGGTCAATTTTGTATTTTTTCACATATCGATGCTATTGGTCAGTCCCCACGTGGGTCTGTTATTTTTACAAGTTATTAACCAATCTAAAGTCTTGAAAATAGCTTGAGAGAAAATCTCATAACTCCATTGGACACTTCAACTGTCCACCTCTTCCTCACTCCGTGGGAGAGCTTCACGGCATATTTCTCCTCAAGAAGAGTCGCAACGAATCAACACGTCTTCTGAGGTAAATGTCTTCAAAACACTGGGCTCAAAGAAAAAAAAATCTTGACCCCCGCTAGTTCTGGTGCTCGTCTGAGGACGGGAATTTAGCGCAAGACAATCCACTGCAACGCGGACTAAACCCTGTGTACTGCAGATAAGGTACGGCGTTTTTTTAATTTCCTGAAAAATAATGGTTTTGGAGATACGAGGATTCCGCCTGACAGTGATGATATGAATACGTGTAATGGTTGCTGTAAAGTACATAAGGAACAATGCACTCTGAGATATGTTTTTATAAGGACACTAATAAAACACTAATAACTCATCACCATGTGGTTGATTATTTTCCGGAAAAAGAAAAATGCAAGTGTTTTATTTCTTGCGTATTCTACACTTAAGGTCAGAATTCAAAACTAACAAAGTCTAAAAACATCAACAGAATACTAACACAATCGTCATGGACGTCGTTTGCGTTGGTGTTATCGTCTTGTGTGTTTGTCAGCCTGCTCTCGTGTTTGGACCTTTAATAAGAACCGACTCTGGACACGGATTCGCCCACTTTCATGTTGCCTCATCTGTTTCACAGACAAGTGTCAGCCGAGATCTACATATAATTAGAAAGTAATCTTCTTTATTTACCAGGCCAGGTGTCAAAACAGTGAATTTCACACATCCAGGCTGAAGGATCACATGGTGTCAGTTTTAGCAGGTTGCAAGCTCCTCAAGGCACCAAATGCTTATAATTAGTGCTTTATGAGAGAGATGATATTTTGCTGTTCCCATAAACCAGAAATCCGTCTGGTAGCGGCGCTAGTAGTGCGCGAACCTGCACTGATGTCACCGTAGAGCAGAGCTCTGAGAGAAGCAACATGGAATCAGATCTGATAATATTTACATGTATCAATACCAAAACATTTAGCTCTGGTCCTGATATTTGGCTTCAGAGATGGGGGACTCGAGTCATATGACTTGACTCGAGTCAGACTTAAGTCGTAAATTTGAGACCTGAGACTTGCTTGACAAATATTAAAAAAAGACTCGACTTGACTTTGACTTGACATTCATGACTGGAGACTTGACACAGACTTGAGTTAAATGACTCAGAGATGGGGGACTCGAGTCATATGACTTGACTCGAGTCAGACTTAAGTCACAAATTTGAGACCTGAGACTTGCTTGACAAATATTAAAAAAAGACTCGACTTGACTTTGACTTGACATTCATGACTGGAGACTTGACACAGACTTGAGTTAAATGACTCAGAGATGGGGGACTCGAGTCATATGACTTGACTCGAGTCAGACTTAAGTCGCAAATTTGAGACTTGAGACTTGCTTGACAAATATTAAAAAGACTCGACTTGACTTTGACTTGACATTCATGACTGGAGACTTGACACGGACTTGAGTTAAATGACTCAGAGATGGGGGACTCGAGTCATATGACTTGACTCAAGTCAGACATAAGTCACAAATTTGAGACTTGAGACTTGCTTGACAAATATTAAAAAAGACTCGACTTGACTTTGACTTGACATTCATGACTTGAGACTTACTTGTGACTTACTCCCACCTCTGTTTGGCTTAGATTGAGTTTTGGATCGTTTACATATCTGGTATGAGTTTAGGACTGGTGCTGATGTTTGGTTTAGCTCGGGTATAAGATTATCTAGAATTCTGGTCCAGATTTTGAAAGTAGGCTTAGATACAGAAGCACGAATAAAATATGCAGCATCATGATAAGAAAAGCATACAGTAAGTATTGTATAATAAACACCACCTGAGATTTGGAATAGTATGTTCCACTCCCTCTTTTAAACCCACCCAATTTCTGTACATCTTTCCTGCAGCCCAGTAAAACTAATCAATCCAAGGCCATGTAAAACATCAGGAAAAGATTTAGACTCTTTCTTACAACATTCACAAACTTCCCCTTCTACAGTATATGTACAAATCCTGCATTGCACATGAATAATGGATATTAAATCTTAATAAAATTATTAAGACATAATAAAGACCTAAACCTGATTAAACCTACCAGGTTCAATAACACAGGACTGAACACAATGACAATGAGGCTTACACAGGCCTTTACTCCAACCAGGAAAAGCAGATTATATCCAATCCAGATACTTACAATCCTCAACCCTTTTTTATCGACTTAATACACACTATCTAAGGTCATAACATGCACGCATTATTATTGATCATAACAACTTCAATAATGGCTAATATGGCATTTATGGAACATATTGGGATATGTTTGGGCAGCCTACATTGGGATATGTTTGGGCAGCCAACACTGGGGGGTTATCTTTTAGGAACCTGCTTGCTTCAGACTCTTGCTTTAATATATAAAAATGAGACTAAGTGAATCTGATGCAGACCACTCAAGGGTTTGGAGATGTACCAGGTACCTTAAGACAAAGTTGTAACTCAAGGCCAGATCTGTACCTCAAAGTAAAACTATGATTTGGCCATGCTGTATCTCAGGGTCACTTTGCACCTCAAGATCAACTTTGTACCTTAAGGTAGGGTTATAACTCAGCATCAGATTTTACCTTAAGATGAGGTTGTACCACACGGTAAGATTTGTACCACAGGATACATATAGATAGAGACTGAGATATAGATATATACGTCAGGGACAAGTACATATTGGGTTAAAGATTGAACCTCAGTGTAGATTGTACCCTAAACTGAGATTTTACTGTATCTGTGACAGATTTGAACCTTCAGATCAGTTTGTACCTTTGGGTCAGATGTGGGCCTCAGGTTCAAATTTATTCCTTGTGCTGTATCTTTTCCATCTTTGTCCTTTAGGGTCAGATAGTGTGTTTAGGTGCCGTATTTGTAATTTAGGGTTACTGATGTAACTCAGGTTTTAGTTGCATCTTTGTGTCAGATTTGTAATTCAGGGTCAGGTTATAGCTCTGAAGTTGGGTAAGACTGTACCTTTAAATGAGGTTGTACCATAGAACAGCACTGTACCTCTGGTCTAGAGTTTGTAGCACAGTTGGACTTTTTGACCCACTGATACTATCAAAACATTTTTTTTTTACTTCTATTCCGAAAGCATACAGGATAAAAATATGTAAAACCTTACCTGCCATGGACCTTGATGTCAGAGATAGCATAGAAGTATCTGGACAGGTTGCCCTCATCCACCATTGTTGCCCCAGTAGCAGGTCGAAGGAGCCGGATGCGCAGGTCTGTGAGGGTAAAGAAGTCTCGCAGGTTCTTCGTGGTGTCCAGTTGACCATATAATGATGCCATGTTGTGGAGACGTGGTCCAGCAAACAGGGCAAAGCGGTCTTTGATTTCGAAGCGCACAGTCTTGTCATACTTCCAGACATAACCACGTGAATAGTCCTCTGTGCAGATGATGTCCAGTAGCGTAAACTGGGTCAGGTCCTGCACCGTCTTTGGTTCCATTGTGAAGGCGTCCAAGCAGTCAGTGGCATAGAACTGGTATGGCTGCCATGTCTTCCCATAATCCAGTGACTTCTCAAGCACCATCTGCTCAGGACGGCCTGACTCAAACGTGATGACGATGTCATCTGTCAGCTCAATGGTCTTGTTCCAGGATAGTGTGATGTTCACTGCCAAAGGTTTAGGGTATTTTCTCCAAGAACTGGACTGCCAGAAGGTGGAGGGGTTGCGACCCTCGAAGTCAAACATGAGTTCTGGAGGGTGGGCGAGTTCCTCTGTGGTTGCATCACACTCATTGTTGCACATGTATGGGTTTTCCTGGAACAACAATAAAAAAAAAAAAAAAAAACAATATTAGTGGCTGTCCAGTCCTTACATTATATATATATATATATATATATATATATATATATATATATATATATATATATATATATACCTTCAGCATGGTACCTAACCCCCACTGTCTCCATGTTTAAGGGAAGGCCTTGACCAATGGGACAGCCCTTGCTAACTACTTTTACAGAACAAGAAGGTCAAACTGGGAGCAATAACTGTAGCATTTGTTTCGTATTTTATGAGCTTTGACTGAAGTGTGCGTAAATAGAGCAAATCGACTGTGCAGCAGATGGTTAAAAGCTCCCACAGGTCTGGTAAGGTTGTGGTGTAGCTACACGGGTAATTCATACTCTCTGAATTGTGCCTGAGCCATTTGCCGTACTCGGACGAGGAGGAAACTTACAGCATCCTCACGCTCCATTTCTGCTATTTATTGCATCTCATCTCCCCATGCCTCCTCTCACATTCAGCCAGTGAATACCAAAGGCAACCAGACCTTTATCATTTGATCGCAGAATATATTCAAGGCATACTGTAATTCCCACACTGCTGATGCTCATAGGCTGTATCACTGAGTGCAGATCAAATAAATAAACAGATAAATAACAATGGATTCTGGAGGATCAGAAGTGGCACGAGAGTATCAGCATGTGAGAATCAGCATGCAAAATGATCATTAGATGTGTGGATAATACAGAGGTCAGAAGAACAAATTGCAAATAAGGCGACGCCCTTCAGCTAGCGTATCTCCTTGATCCAGGTAAGGACACCCACAGGGGAAAATGAAAATCAGCTCACGGCTCGACGTCAAAGAAAACATTGTGAAAGAGGTTTTGAAACCTGAGAGTGACAAGACATCGAGGCACGCCGCCCAAATGGAGAGCAGAAACAAAGACACCTCAGAGAAGATGCAAGCGTATCATCTTTGCTCTAAAAAGTAAAAATGTCCTTGCTGAAAATCATTACACCACAATGCTCTACAACCTCTGGAGCTTGACACCAGGATGATGAGAGCGTACGCAGGAAGCGTGTGTGTGTGGAGTGCAGGGAGTGAAGGGCACTTCAGCAATCACTCATATCAGCTTTTTTAAGAAACACAAGCTCCAATTTATCAAGACAAGAGACCCGAGCAGCTGAGTCCCTCTGTGTGAGTCCAACATGGAGGATGAGAAGGGGAAAGATAATAAAAGTGACAGAAAGAGAGGAAAACAAGTGTCGCTGCTAATAAGCTCTTGTTTTGATCTTGTCCTTTAAGGCAAGGTGACAGTACAGCACCGTGTGCAAACTTTCTAATAGGCTAAATGTCTGGATTCTTAAAAGAAAACTCAACTAATGTCCAATAAACATTAAGTTAATGAGATATAACCATCTGGAAAGTAATAAAATGTCTATAACCATGTAAGTGCACAGATCGCTAATAAAATCAGACTGTTGAGAAATGATGAAAGGTTCACAAATATTCAATAAAAACCTTGACAAGGTTCCTGTTAGTGTCCTCGGATCAATGGACACCCATTAGTGTAAATGAGATTGTCACTGGCAGAGTCGAGGTCAGTAATTAGTAGCGACGGAGGTTTTAATGCTAATCTGATGAGTGGTTTGGATTTTCACAGATAAAATGATTGCAGAAAAAGGAGACGACGCAGCTCGACGGATTGGTGCTAATGACAGGATAAGAGGAGACTTAAAAAAAAACATGAGAGAGCTTCTGAATTTAAAAAGAAATCTCCTAAAATTAATAGGACTGGTAGCCCCTTTTAGCTAAAGGCTCTGATCTAATCGTGAATATCTCCACAAGTCGGTCTTTCTAAAGAGCTTCTGTTTGGCTCAGCGCTGCTGTGATCATGCTAATTTCCTCCTGCGTGTCTCTGTTAGCACCTCACACACTTGTCATGTGCTGTAACTGATGGAGAGAGTAACACGTCATCTATAAAAAATAAACAACGCATGTAAAAATGTTTCACGCTGCAGTCGCTGTACCTGCGATGTGTAACGGTGCTCATGTGACTGATGTTCATTTTCATGTATGTATATTTACAATGTAAATATATGCATTTCACTAGAAAGCCTTCCTATTTGTTTTATTTGCCTTAATTTGTTTGATATGTTTTATGTCATGTTTAAATTAATTAGTTATATTTTTGGCGGAAGTGTCTTCTCTTGCGATTAAGCTGTGTTATGTCATGACGTCATTCGGGAAGTGCACGCTGCTGTGTAAGCTGTTAGCGGTGCTCTCCCGGGATTACTTGCAAAATTGAGTTTTACACATTTGAATTTCATTCATAACGTGTCCAAATAATATTGTTAAGTGTTATTAAAGTAATATGTGATATGTAAAGTGATTTGTGGATGGATGGGGAGGATTAAGCGTCTTATTTGATAAGTACAGCGAGCCGAATAAGCATGTGCTTTGGCTAGGCTTAGTGATGCTAGTGAGCTAATGGCTGCAATTTGATTTGTGCAGGTGGTAAAGCTGACCAAGCAGCCACGTTTATTTTGTTTCTTTCTGTATTTCATCCATAATTGTTGAGTGTTGGTGACAATAAACTCCCCAGTACTGTTGCAGCAAAGTTGCAAAGACTAGTCATTCCACAACACAACTGAACGTGACCGGTTACACTCATCATTAAAAAACTCAGAGTGTACATATGAATATGTGAATATTTATTGTCAACGTTCTTGACATTTTTGTTCACGCAGTGAGGTTTAATGGAAGCGAGGCATGACTGTGTTGTTGAGCACTAAATTCCAGGGGTTTCATTACCACGACGTAAAGTGGGCGTGTTTCCGGAGGTCTTGGAAAAAAAAAAGAGCATACCTACGAAGGACGAAACAGTCATACGGGTAGATTTATTTTAGAAAACAAATAAACAACCAAAAACTACGGTTAGGGTTAGGGTTAGATTATCAAATAGGCCACGCCTACCTGATGATGCAATATCTGTTACGCTGTTCTGAAATCCCTGGAAATAAGTGCATGTCGTGTTGTTGATGCTAACTGAATGTATGTTCGCATCGATTTCTAACATTTTACCTGTAATTAATACGCAAGAAAAAAAAACAGGAACCTGAAGAAGGACTGAGAGAGATGGAAAGATAAATGGAGAGAAAGAGAGATGAAGAGATAGGAAGACAGAGATAGAGTGATGGAGGGAGAGAGAGAAAGATAGAGAGACAGAGAAGGAGAGAGATGGTAAAGCAGAGAGTGATGGAGAGAGAGTGTCAGGATCTAGCCCAGATTTTTCCATGTGCCTTTTGTTTATGTTCTGTGTTCACGTGTCTTCCCCGCCCCTTGTCTAGCCACCCCGCCTCTGCATACCTGTCCCTTATCGGGGGGAAGTCGTGGCCTAATGGTCAGAGAGTCTGACTCCTAACCCTAAGGTTGTGGGTTCGAGTCTCAGGCCGGCAATACCACGACTGAGGTGCCCTTGAGCAAGGCACCGAACCCCCCAACTGCTCCCCGGGCGCCGCAGCATAAATGGCTGCCCACTGCTCCGGGTGTGTGTTCACGGTGTGTGTGTGTTCACTGCTGTGTGTGTGTGTGTGTGTGTGTTCACTGCTGTGTGTGTGCACTTTGGATGGGTTACATGCAGAGAACGAATTCTGAGTACGGGTCACCATACTTAGCCGTATGTCACGTCACGTCACTTTCACTTATGTGTCTAAATGTCTGAGTATTAAGCCATGCCGTGTTGCCTTTAGCAGCGTGAAATCCTTGTCTTTTGTTTTGTCTTTGTTGTGTCTGTGTTTGGTTTTGTTTGTTTTATTTAATAAACCTTGTTTTTTTTTTACTATCTATTTGAGTCTGTTTTTAACCTCAGTTTCTTACAGGAGGATTCCGCTACTTCAAGACCCAGCAGGATAGAGTACAGCCTGTTACCGGCTGATCGTGGGAGCAATTTTTTTTTTTTTTTGGATTATTCCTTCTGCCCTTTTAAACCGTGGACTTGTTAATTTTGTATTATTTATTTATTTATTTATTTATTTATTTATTTATTTTGTTCTTTTTTTGCTGGACATCGCACCGCATTTGTCCCGGTGATGGACGCTTCCTATTTCCCCCGGAGGAATGGAAAGAGAATGAGAGACAAAGAGGACTGGAAGGACAGGGATGGAGAGAAAAAGACAGCAAGATAGAAAGAGACAGTGAAAAAAGATAAAAGATAAAAGGATTGAGGAAGGAGAGAGAGAGCGAAGAGGGTGGGGGTGACAGACAAAAAAGGAAAGGAAATATTAGAAGAAAGTGTTGTGAAAAGAGAAAGAAAGAAAAATAAAGAGAAATAGAAATTGAGGCGGAAAGTGCTGGAAAGACAGAGAGATGAAGAGATGCAGAGAGACAGAGAGGTAGGAAACCAGAGAACAGAGACAGAAAAACAAAAAGATAGGGATAGAGAGATAGAGAGACAAAGAAAGAGAGATAGAGATAGAGAGACAAAGAAAGAGAGAGACGGGAAGTCAGAGAGAGATAGTGAGAGATGGAGAGACAGAAAGAGACAGAAAGACGAAGGGATAAAACTGAAAGAGAGACATATGGTTAGAGCTGAAAGAGTGACAGAGACAGAGTGAGAGAAGTGAAAGAGAGATGTGTACTTTATAAACTCTGCCACCTGCTCTGATCCCGAGCTTGTAGTGCCCATTAGAGGAATTCTGGGTAATTTCCCCCGTGGACTCAGACCATGGCGGCACCATCAATCACTTCCTGCTCACTATTTAACAGTACACACACACACACACACACTCACACACTCACTGACCAATAAACACACTATTTTGTGTATACTCACTACTTTTTACATGACCTCTGTGATGTACTGACTTCTAAAAAAACATGTTTTTTATTGAGTTTTATTGTCAAATTATTCATTTATTTATTTTTTGTCTTATTCTTTCCTTTTTCTACACTCATACATTCTGTCCTACTTTCTTCCTTTCTTCTTTTAGCCTATTCTATTAGCCTGAATTCAGAAGCAGGATTATCACGTAGTAATCAGGAGATAATCTCAGGTAATGCTCGCTCCATCTCGCCGATACACAATCACCATCCTGCTGCTGCGTGTCACACAAATAAGAAGTGAAATCGAGAAGAAAAAATAGAGACATGAGGGAATATAATAGAGACAAATTAAAAATCACTAAACCGTGTGGAATCCTGAGACCCTGAAAAGTATAGAGCACAAAAAATAATGGGATTCTGGAGATGTAAGAAGACCAAGAAACAAAAAAAACTGGGATGTTGGAAAATTGGGAACACAGAAGAAAATTGGAAACGCTGGAAATCACACGAAGCAGGCGACACTAATTGAGAGTCACTGGAAATTTGTGAAGACTAAGTTTGAGGACAATGAAAACAGGGGACACTGGAAACAAGGGGACATAGGAACCGAGAGGACCCTGGAAATTATGGGAAACTGGACACTAAGGACAATGAAAACAAGTAGAACACTGGAAACAAGGGGACATAGGAACCGACATGACACTGGAAATCTGGGGAGATGAAGTTTGATAACAAGGAAAACAGGGGACATTGGAAACAAGGGGACAAGGAACTAAGAAAACACTGGAAATTACAGCGGAATGGAAGTCTGATGACAATGAAAACAGTAGACACTGGGACAGGAACCGACACTGTAGACACTGGAAATTAGAAGAAACTGGAAATTAGAGGACAATTAAAACAAGTGGGACACTGGAAACAAGGGGACAGAGGAACCGACATGACACTGGAAATCTGGGGAGATGAAGTTTGATAACAAGGAAAACAGGGGACATTGGAAACAAGGGAACATAGGAACCGAGAGGACCCTGGAAATTATGGGAAACTGGACACTAAGGACAATGAAAACAAGTAGAATGCTGGAAACAAGGGGACATAGGAACCGAGAGGACCCTGGAAATCTGGGGAGATGAAGTTTGAGAACAATGAAAACAGGGACCGAGAAGACACTGGAAATTATAAGAAACTGGAAATTAGAGGACAATTAAAACAAGTGGGACAGTGGAAACAGGGGGACAGAGGAACCTAGAGGACATGGAAAATTAGGGGACACTTGGAACTAGAGGACGGTAAAAGCTATTGAAGACTGAAAACAAGGGGACAGAGGAACCAAGAGGACATTGAAAATTACAGGATTATAATAAGTGGAAACTAGAGGACTGGAAATTTGAGGACACTGGAAAAATAGAGTAAGGTGGAAACTAAGGGACAGTGGAGGAAAAGAAAATTTTGAACAACAAAACTCTCTCTCACGCGCACGCGCACACACACACACACACACACACACACACACACACACACAGAAGGACAAGCTGTTCATCAGCATGGTGTTCTCTTGTCTATCACATGTTAGAGTGAGACTGTTGTTTGAGGAGATGAAAAATAGATCAATATCAATTTCTGTGAGATGGAATTACTATGCATCAGCTCGAGTGTTCTCTCTGTAAAATCCGCTGTGTAATCGGCTCAGCGCTCACTCACGAGTGTGAAGAACGATTTGTCCCCACTCTCCTCACTGTGCCGTAAAGTGGTTGTGATGTGTGAGCTGTAGGATAAGTGCGTATGTGGTGTGTGTGTGTGTGTGTGAGATTTGAGAGCTGCCTTTGTACTTTTACTAGATGACAACATGGAGCATCAAGTTTCTTAATATATTGGTTAGTAGATTTTTTGTGTGTGTGACAGTGTAGGTCATCATAAAGAAGCACAGGACACGAGCATTACCTCAGCTGATGATATGTGTTTTTTTCTATCTCTAGCTCATTCTTTGTCTCTTCCGAGCTACGTACATGGTCCTCATTCTGCATGATGACCTCCAGACCTGCCAGATCCATCCTGATGCTCCACTTCAGTTTGGAGCCTACGTCACCGGAGGATGACGCTTTGCTGCTCAGGATGACGCAGCATGGCTGGCCTCAAGTTTTGACACTATAGAATTGACTTCAAAAATCCTCAAGATCCTTTCAACGAACGTATCAAGGAACGACTCTGTAGCATAGAGCTGTGATTGAGAAATGATTAATAATCACACGATCTGGTGTCATTGAGATGAGGATGGAGTTCCAGTTACAGGTCTAATTTTTAGATTTTAATGCTAATAATATAAGGTGTTCTAGAATGTACCTTTATAGGTCACGGAGTCCATGTTCCTGTATAGGTCAGTGTTCTAGAATGGGTCAGTACTGATCAGTAAGTTGATGTGTTAGAATGGCAGGCACTTATTTCCAGGGATTTCAGAACTAGTGTGTCAGTGTTCCAGAGCAGGCCAGTACTAGTCAATGGGACTGGGTTCTAGAAGGGACCCTGTACTGGTCGGTAGGTTAGTGTTCTAGAATAGGCCAGAACTGATCAATGGGTCAGGGATCTAGAACGTACCAGTTCTGGTCAAAGGGTCGGTGTTCTAGAATTGTGCTGGTACTGGTCATTGAGTCAATGTTCTAGATTAGGACAGTAGTGGTTATTAGATCAGCGTTCAAGAATGGTGCTGGTCAGTAGGTCGGTGTTCTAAAATGGGCCACTACTGGTCAGTGGGTCAGAGTTCTAGAATTGTGCTGGTACTGGTCAATGAGTCAATGTTCTAGATTAGGACAGTAGTGGTTAGTAGATCGGGGGCACGGTGGCTTAGTGGTTAGCATGTTCACCTCACACCTCCAGGGTTGGGAGTTCGATTCCCGTCTCCATCTTGTGTGTGTGGAGTTTGCATGTTCTCCCTGTGCCTCGGGGGTTTCCTCCTGGTACTCCGGTTTCCTCCCTCGGTCCAAAGACATGCATGGTAGGTTGATTGGGATCTCTGGAAAATTGTCCGTAGTGTGTGAGTGAATGAGAGTGTGAGTGTGTGCCCTGCGATGGGTTGGCACTCTGTCCAGGGTGTATCCTGCCTTGATGCCCGATGACGCCTGAGATAGGCACAGGCTCCCCGTGACCCGAGGTAGTTCGGATAAGCGGTAGAAAATGAATGAATGAATGAATGAATGGTTAGTACTGTAGATAAGCATTCAAGAATAGTGCTGGTCAGTAGGTCAGTGTTCTAGAATGAGCCACTACTGGTCAGTGGGTCAGTGTTCTACGATTGGCCAGTGCTGGGCAATAAGTCACTGCTCTACAATGTTCTCTCCCCTGCACCATGGATTATTTGTCTTGTCAGTTGTGGTCACTGGAGCACTACAGTAAGCTGAATGGGAGCACTGACAGAATATTTGTTCGGACTGAAATTCGGCTCATTTACGTTGTGATACGAGTTTGGCACGGCACCGTTTTCTCTGCTGAACTATGGTTCTGGATGAGTGAACCTCGGTGTGATGTGTGTGTGTGTTGCTTGAGCGATCGTTAACTATGCCGATATTAAAGCTCCGAATGCTTGGTCTTATCTTTCTGTATTTTAACTCATTATTAATGACGTTTAATAGAGCATGAAGCGGAGATCTCTGTATCTCACATCAAGCCACTTCACTGTGACTCTGGAAGGAAACCCAGTCAGTACACTGAATGTCTCTCAGAAGTCTGTGTTCTGATGCTCTGTTGTGTATGCATGATATTCAAATGTTTTTTTAATCAAATATGTCAGTAAAAGTGTTGACGGCTTGCGACACAAACTGGGTTTAAAATAAAGCTGTGTGTGAGATCTTCATGTCAGCTTATACGGTGAAGATCTTCTAATGATAGACCTGTGATTAGAAAATAACTACATACTACGACAGCAAAATCGGGCAGAGATTATACCACAGAGGGTTACAATTTAGGTGTTAAGAACATTCAGCTTTTTCAAGCTCCCAACCCTAGAATTATGTTTTGTTTTTTTCCAGAAAGAGCAACCTGGCTTTAAAATGTAGCTGTTTTGCCATTGAAACCAAAACTAAATGCAAAAATGAGCAAGAATAAAAGTCACGTTGGAAATGAAAAGTTAAAGCTGCACTAGATCAGAATCAGCAGATCTTAGTTTCTTTCATGACTTTAAAGCAGAACTTATTAGATGCTCACATAAAAAGATCAAAACAAAACACACTCAAAGACTGACCTCCCTCCATCACGCTCTCTGCCCTTTCATCTCATTAATCACCACCACAGCTGTTTATGTACACACACACACACACACACACACACACACACACACACACACACACACACAAACCATCTCATAGACATAGATGTGATTTGACCATGAAGATCTTTGCCCGTTCTCTCAGACTCTGACTTGAAATGTGTGATTCACAATATGACCAAAACGATCCAAATCTGGTTCTTCAAAAAAAAAATAGTTGTTTTAATAATTTTGGCGCAAAATTAGAAGCTCAGAAATATATGAATGTCTTTGTATTCTATAGCTTCAGTTCACTGGAACTAAGAGGTCAGAACACTGTTCCGGCTACTGTGCACAAAGCCCCTGAGATCCATGGAGACATGGTGTGAAGGTTAAATTTGGAGTGGAAGAACCGGCGTCCTGCACAGAGCAATGACTCTGACTCAACCCCGCTGAACACCTTTGGGATGAACTGGAGCTGGAGTCTCCTCAACATCCCAACATCAGTGATCTCTTGTGATGCTCTTGTACAGTGTATGAATGAGCACAGGATCTGAGGTGTGTATTGGTGGGAGACCAGAAGAGTAAACATGTCAGGATGTGTTGCAGAAATCCAGAGACAGTCATTCATCAACGCTTCCCCCATTTCACTTTTACTTTACTGCCCACAGAGGGATTATTCTTGTATTTAAGGTGTGACTTTACTCATAGAACATTTTCACATTTATTTGGACTCCATATCCATGAAGACCGTATCTCATGTGGAAAGTGTGCAAAGATTACACGATCGGTTCAAATAGTCATTCATTTTTTAGGGATGTTGTAGTCAGCAGAGGTGACAAAATGCAAAAGGTGACAAATGCACTGTCTGCTGTAGTGTTGGTACCATTCATTCATTCATTCATTCATTCATTTTTCTACCGCTTATCCGAACTACCTCGGGTCACGGGGAGCCTGTGCCTATCTCAGGCGTCATCGGGCATCAAGGCAGGATACACCCTGGACGGAGTGCCAACCCATCGCAGGGCACACACACACACTCTCATTCACTCACACAATCACACACTACGGACAATTTTCCAGAGATACCAATCAACCTACCATGCATGTCTTTGGACCAGGGGAGGAAACCGGAGTACCTGGAGGAAACCCCCGAGGCACGGGGAGAACATGCAAACTCCACACACACAAGGTGGAGGCAGGAATCGAACCCCCAACCCTGGAGGTGTGAGGCGAACGTGCTAACCACTAAGCCACCGTGCCCCCCTGTTTTGGTACCAATAAAAATCAAAAAACAAAACAAAACAATAAGGTTGTAGAAGGTACTGTAGTTCCTCCCACTTTGCAAACCTGTGGGCACAAAAGTGACACGGAATCATGCAACTAATCCACATGTAGGAAATCCTCAGTGTGAAACCAAACCTGTGACTATGAGGAATTATTCACTGACAACAGATTTAGATCTTTAAATGGGCTCTACTTAAGGCAGTAGAACAGGATTGGTGACATAAAAAATTACAGGAAAGCTAAACATCTCTTGGCTCCAAGATAAAACCCATTTTTTCGCTAAGAACTGCTGTGGAGTCTTAACCAATTTTTAATTTCCTGCTGCGCCTGGATATATTAAACTGCTCCTCTTTTGCTTAGTTTTTTTGATCTTTCAGATGTAAAAGTTACAGTCTGAAACATTCTGGATCAATGGAATACAGTAACAAAGCACATCTGGTAACCCTGGGCGTTCAAGTCCATTTCTTCTAAGTAACGTTTATTCTTTCTCAGACTTTCTCAGACCATCAGACCAATGGTGCGTATGCAGGTGACTGGAATAGTTAAAGGTTGAGACCCTTGCTGAAGGACCCAAGAGTTGCAGCTTGGCAGCGACTGGACATAAAGGACTTTCTGAAAAGTAGTTATCAACGACCTCAACATTAACCAGAACAACACTGCTGGTTATTAAGGTGTATTTTATCTTTAAAGAAAGACTACATTAACTTTCCCAGGTATCTGTAGGCAGAAAATAAATGCTTTAGATCATGCCACAACATTGTGTCATAGATTTTTGCTCAGTTCCTCTTGGTAATCAAACACTCTTTGGACTTTGTTGCTCTTCTGTCAAAGGTCCGATTTGGTTACCCACAATCCATTGATGCTTTCTCAGATCTGGGACATGGACGGCTGCCTCTTACAGAGTGCGCAGAGCGGTGAAGGAAGCAAAGCGGCGCTACAGGAGGAAACTAGAGTCACAGTTCCAACATGGTGGCTCTAGGAGCCTTTGGCAGGGACTAAGGAACATCATGGACTATACAACACCATCTTCTAGAATGGGGAATGTGGACGCTACTCTGGCAGACGAGCTAAAGATCTTTTATGCTCGCTTCGAGGCAGCTAACCACGCTAGCGGCACAAACAGCATACATGCTGAGAGAGCTGGAGAAGTAAATACGTTTACCATCTTGGAGCATGACGTGAGGAGGGCATTCAAGAGAGTGAATACCAGGAAGGCAGTAGGACCAGATGGTATCACAGGTCGGGTTCTGAAAGCCTGTGCTGACCAGCTAGCACCGGTGTTCACTGAGATATTCAACCTCTCACTGAAACAGTCTCACTGGAACAGTCTGTTGTCCCCTCATGCTTCAAACGTCCACCATTGTTCCTGTCCCGAAGAAACCTCAGCCCGCCTGCCTCAACGATTACCGCCCTGTAGCCCTGACCTCAGCAGTGATGAAGTGCTTCGAGAGACTGGTCAGAGACGTCATCACTGCATCACTACCAGACACACTCCACTACAGTTTGCGTACCACCAGAACCGCACTACTGAGGACGCCATTGCTCATCTTCTCCACACTACCATGAGCCATCTGGACTGCAGAAAACGGAGTTATGCAAAAATGCTGTTTGTGGACTACAGTTCAGTGTTTAACACCATAATTCCCTCCTCGCTCATCTCTAAGTTGGAGGTCCTGGTACTCAGCCTGCCACTGTGTCAGTGGATCTCCAACTTCCTGACAGTTGGTGGGCAAACACACCTCATCCACCCTCACCCTCAGCACTGGAGCTCCACAGGGTTGTGTTCTGAGCCCCCTGCTGTACTCTCTGTACACATATGACTGTGTGGCCACTTCCAACTCCACCACCATCATCAAGTTTGCTGACGACACTGTTGTGGTGGGCCTGATCTCCAACAACGATGAGACGGCCTACCTACAGGAGACTAAAAACCTGGAGAGATGGTGCCAGGAGAACAATCTTCTCCTGAACATCAGCAAGACTAAGGAGTTGATGGTGGACTTCAGCACGAAGCAGGAGCGGTCATACCAACCGGTAAACATCAACGGGACCCCAGTGGAGAGAGTGGACAGTTTCCGGTACCTAGGTGTTCACATTACACAGGACCTGTCTTGGTCCTGTCACATCAACACAAACAGCCACATGGTCCAACAGAACATTTCAATATAAAATATAAAAATGTTACATTTTAAAATTTTATATTTTACACTCGCCATCCACTGAAACACATTCTAGACGTGATTCATACAGCCTACTCCTTGAAACTTGAAAAGGTGCAGTCCAGCTCTCCACTAAGCTTTAAACCCCCAAAGAGCCAAAATCTAATTGGGTTAATGTTGGTTAACATTTCTTTGGCAGGTACAATATGAAATACCAAGATTAAGTCATGAATACATGCAGTTTACCATTATATCTCACCTCAAACAATGGTTCTCAAAGTAAGGTCTGGGAACCCCCAGGGCTCCATGATGGCTGCCATGAGGTTGTTCTATTTATGCAAATCAGTTCTATTTGTTTTGTAGATCTCATTTGCCGGTTAAATTCAATTAGTTTTTTTTTTTTTTTTTCCATTGTTAGCCTCATGGATTTTTAGATCCACTGAGGGGAATACAAGTCTAAGACACAAACTTTGTATTCCTATTAAGTTTGTTCTATTTCTTTGTTGAGTGTTATCAAGTTTGCACACAAAGCCTTTTCACAAGTCAGGGTTTCAAACATAAACCTGTACTTCTAAAATCCCAGAAACCAAAACAGCAACATAATATATGCACAAATTTGTAGATTTGAGAATATGTAAATTTCTACACACACACACAAAAAAAATAGGATATAAACATTTTCCCAACTAAATGGATTTGCATGAATAAGAAATTTCTAGTGAAAAAAAAAATCATTAATATCTGGTGTGAGAAATAAGGCAAGATATATTTCTGTATAGACACATTCATGGGAATTCAAACACCCCGCACACACACCCCACACACACACCCCAACCTTGGTTTTTTCTTTTTTCTTTTTTTTTACAGCACACAATGCATCATACATCTGTTGTGTGTTTGTTGATTGTTTCTGTCGATTTTCTTTCCTCACCAACGACGTTGTGAAGCTCTGTGTGTTTGTGCAACAACAGACAGAATGAAGAATGGAGCTGCTCACATGGTCTTTGGTCTGAGATTCACACCAGTGATTTGATGTGGAGTGAGCGAGATAGACACCACACACACACACACACACACACACACACACACACACACACACACACACACACACACACACACACACACACACACACACACACACGCACACTACTCAACGATCTCACTTGCACAGTCATGGCTGTCTTCACCTGTCTCTCACTCCTTACCTGCAAAGACGCTCTCAACACTCACTAGTCTCACCGCACAGAAATAAACGCAACAGTACACTTTGGAGTGTAGCTAAGATAAATAAATAACTCATGTTCTCCTGCTTTTGGACAATAAACTCTTCTAGAACAGCAATACATTGTACAATATACTGTTCTAGGAGAACAGTGTGTACTACAGTGAACTGTTCTAGGACAACACAATCTACAGTGAACTGTTCTGTCACAACACAATCTACAATTAGCTGTTCAATGTCAACAGCGCAGTCTATAATGAACTGTTCTATGACAACACAATCTACAGTGAACTGTTCTGTCTCAACACAATCTACAGTGAACTGTTCTAAGACAACACAATCTACAGTGAACTGTTCTGTCACAACACAATCTACAGTGAACTGTTCTAAGACAACACATTCTTCGGTGAACTGTTCTAATACAACAACACAATCTCCTTTGAGCTGTTCTGTCACAACACAATCTACAGTGAACTGTTCTGTCACAACACAATCTACAGTGAACTGTTCTGTCACAACACAATCTATAGTGAACTGTTCTAAGACAACACAATCTACAGTGAACTGTTCTAAGACAGCACATTCTTTGGTGAACTGTTCTAAAACAATACAATCTACACCGAACTGTTCTAAAACAACACGCTCTACAGTGAACTGTTCTAAAACAACACAATCTACAATTAACTGTTCAATGTCAACAGCGCAGTCTATAATGAACTGTTCTAAGACAACGCAAACCACAGTTAACTGTTCTAAAACAACACGCTCTACAGTGAACTGTTCTAAAACAACACGATCTACAAATAACTGTTCAATGTCAACAGCGCAGTCTATAATGAACTGTTCTAAGACAACGCAATCCACAGTTAACTGTTCTAAGACAACACAATCTACAATGAACTGTTCCAAGACAACATTGGAATCTATAATTTACTGTTCTGATACAACCACAGATTCTACACCGAACTGTTCTAAAACAACACAATCTACAAATAACTGTTCAATTTCAACAACGCAGTATACAATGAACTGTTCTAAGACAACAACACATTCTTCAGTGAACTGTTCTAAGACAACACAACATACAGTGAACTGTTCTAAGACAACAAATTCTTCGGGGGAACTGTTCGAATACAACACCACATTCTCCTTTGAGCTGTTCTAATACAACACCACATTCTCCTTTGAGCTGTTCTAATACAACACCACATTCTCCTTTGAGCTGTTCTAATACAACACCACATTCTCCTTTGAGCTGTTCTAATACAACAACACAATCTCCTTTGAGCTGTTCTAATACAACAACATATTCTCCACTGAGCTGTTCTAATACAACAACACATTCTTAGTTGAACTCTTCTAATACAACAACATATTCTCCTTTGAGCTGTTCTAATACAATACCACATTCTCCTTTGAGCTGTTCTAATACAACAACATATTCTCCTTTGAGCTGTTCTAATACAACAACACATTCTTCGGTGAACTGTTCTAATACAACAACATATTCTCCTTTGAGCTGTTCTAATACAATACCACATTCTCCTTTGAGCTGTTCTTATACAACAACACATTCTTCGGTGAACTGTTCTAATACAACAACATATTCTCCTTTGAGCTGTTCTAATACAACAACACAATCTCCTTTGAGCTGTTCTAATACAACAACATATTCTCCACTGAGCTGTTCTAATACAACAACACATTCTTAGTTGAACTCTTCTAATACAACAACATATTCTCCTTTGAGCTGTTCTAATACAATACCACATTCTCCTTTGAGCTGTTCTAATACAACAACATATTCTCCTTTGAGCTGTTCTAATACAACAACACATTCTTCGGTGAACTGTTCTAATACAACAACATATTCTCCTTTGAGCTGTTCTAATACAATACCACATTCTCCTTTGAGCTGTTCTAATACAACAACATATTCTCCTTTGAGCTGTTCTAATACAATACCACATTCTCCTTTGAGCTGTTCTTATACAACAACACATTCTTCGGTGAACTGTTCTAGGACAGCACTTTCTACAAGAAACTGTAAAAACTGTTCTAGAATACTGCAGAACACTCAGAGTCTACGGTACTTCACTTAAGGCTTATCTTGAAAGATTTTGGTTGTATCTAGAAAAGATTACACTCGCGTTCTTCCTGCCAATAATCGTAGCTAAATCAACTGCATCACACACGCGTGAGATGTAAACAGTGTCTAATTAATGTGCTTTATCAAGCTGTCAGAGCTACTGACATATTTCTAACATGCCAATAAATTTCCTTTGGTTTATAGACATGGTGTAGATGCTGGAGATGCAGAAAGCTTCTTTGTTTTCACATGTAATTGACAATTTTCACCTTTAAATGATATATTTATGTGACTTTCCTAAGCCAGTGTTATTTGTGGCCTCTGCAGATATTCAGAGTTAACACACACCTCTGTGTGGTAGCATGCTGCTGCTCTCAGCCAATCAGAACACACACTAATGGTGTTACTTTAGTTTTGGTGTTGATGATGTGAAGATTTTTCAGGAACTTAGAGCCATAGATTATTGTGGTGTTTATTTTTATCTGTTTATTGCAGTGTGTGAATGATGAATGTGTGTTAAGAGCAGCCAGAGGGTTCTAAAGCTGAGCGTGAAACAAACACACACACACACACAGATAGATATACACACACCTATAAATATATAGGTGAGAGAGACTGCCATCTGATCCCCCACCATGCACGTCTCATGTCACGTCAACTCTCTTTAATTAGGGTTCATGGGAAAAGATACAGGCTGTGTTTTTAATTAGTCTCCGTGTGTGTGTGTGGCTTCGATTTAGCGTGGCTCAATCTTTCCAAGGCCAGAAAATGTGTGTGTGTGTGTGTGTGTGTGTTGCTGAAAGTGTCAATCCAATCAGTGTGTCCTCTGTCCCAGCGGCAGAACATCTTCAGCTATTCCTCTCTCTTTATTCTGGAATATAGATGCAGCCGTTTGGGTTCTAAGAGCCGACGTGTTCTACGCTGATTAAAATCAATATAACTGTAAATGAAGGCATTCCAAGTGTAGAGCTTAAGAGTCCCAGTGTCGTTAAAATTCACTGCTTCACACTCTCACACACACACACGCACACACACACACACACACTGACTTGAGTCTCAGTGTCCTGTCTGCTGGGAATTCTCCTCCCTGCTTTGTCTTTTTCTCTCTCTGTCTTTTTATCACTGAAAGGAAAAAATGTGATTGACAGGAGGCTCTCTGGGGCCAGAGATCAGCCCTCTGCAGTCGAGTGGACTACACACACACACACACACATGCACACACACACACACACACACACACACACACACACACACACACACACACACAGTAAGAGAGAATTCTTATGTAGAAATGGAAAACTGTCAAAAAAATATAAACCAGACAAAGAGATAGATAGACAGATGGTCAGACAGACAGATAGATAGATAGATAGATAGATAGATAGATAGATAGATAGATAGATAGATAGATAGAATTTATGGCTGAGGAACCCCACCACCACCACCGCACACACAGTACACACGCAGTCACGTACAGTAGTAACACAGTCTAGTGCATTCAAACACATGCATTCTAGCAC
Source organism: Tachysurus vachellii (assembly GCF_030014155.1). Lineage (NCBI taxonomy): Eukaryota > Metazoa > Chordata > Actinopteri > Siluriformes > Bagridae > Tachysurus > Tachysurus vachellii. The sequence goes on along the minus strand of NC_083464.1, from coordinate 3,017,538 downwards.
ATTAACACACTAACACACACTAACACAGACTAACATAC
>NC_083464.1:2997500-3012500 GCF_030014155.1 Tachysurus vachellii | reverse complement strand
CTCACTCGTTTTCTACCGCTTATCCGAACTACCTCGGGTCACGGGGAGCCTGTGCCTATCTCAGGTGTCATCAGGCATCGAGGCAGGATACACCCTGGATGGAGTGCCAACCCATCACAGGGCACACACACACACACTCTCATTCACTCACACAATCACACACTACGGACAATTTTCCAGAGATGCCAATCAACCTACCATGCATGTCTTTGGACCGCGGGAGGAAACCGGAGTACCCGGAGGAAACCCCCGAGGCACGGGGAGAACATGCAAACTCCACACACACAAGGCGGAGGCAGAAATCGAACCCACAACCCTGGAGGTGTGAGGAAAACGTGCTAACCACTAAGCCACCGTGTCCCCCTTAGTAACAACATATCCTTATTATTATATAAGTAACAGTAAAAGTACATAGTTCAGGGTGAGATGTTCAGGGGTGCACAAACTTTTGCCTGTACAGAGTATCATTGGTTACAGTAAGAACAAAAGGATTATATACATATATAACAGAACGATCATCGAGCAGATCAGAACGTTCTGTAAAGCAGAAATATTTAACATATCAGCTCTGCATTTGGGAATTGTGTGCCAGTCAGATACAGATACAGCACTTGCTTTATTTTCCGGAGGCTTCTCTGTGACAGCCGCTAACGATTCATCAGATTAATCTAGCATGAAAATACTGCCGAAGGCTCTTCTGTATACAATAAAGGTAAAACCAGCAACGTCGCCCACTGAAACGCCACAGATATTTATGTTTTCTGACTGCCTTTGATAGTAATTGTGTGTCTAGACGACGTTTCCTCAAGAGCTTGTATTGCTGAATCAAAATACACCACACACACACACACACACACACACACACACACACACACACACACATCCCTGGGGCCGAACGCTTCTGAGCTTAACACGCGGCATCTGCATGAAATGATTAAAGAACTTTCAGAGGGGATTAGTGCGGGTAATAAAAGAGTGTCAGTGTGAATCTCAATGAACATGAATGTACTGATGGAACAAGAGGGATGAGTTCTACAGTACGCTGTTCAGTTCCTCTCTCAATTCCTCCCTCTCTCTCTCTCTCTCTCTTCAGGAACACATGGAGTTGAGGTTAAGTTTGGATTTGATGAATTTGAGGGGCCTTCTAAAACACTAGTTAGTTGTTAATCTGTGTAATGCTAGTTCGTGGCTAGCTACTATCATGCTAGTTAGTTGTTAGTCTGTTTAATGCTAGTTTGTGGCTAGCTACTATCATGTTAGTTAGTTGTTAATCTGTGTAATGCTAGTTTGTGGCTAGCTACTATCATGTTAGTTAGTTGGTAATTTGTTTAATGCTAGTTTGTGGCTAGCTACTATCATGCTAGTTAGTTGTTAATCTGTTTAATGCTAGTTCATGGCTAGCTACTATCATGCTAGTTAGTTGTTAATCTGTGTAATGCTAGTTCGTGGCTAGCTACTATCATGCTAGTTAGTTGTTAATCTGTTTAATGCTAGTTCGTGGCTAGCTACTATCATGTTAGTTAGTTGGTAATCTGTGTAATGCTAGTTTGTGGCTAGCTACTATCATGTTAGTTAGTTGGTAATTTGTTTAATGCTAGTTTGTGGCTAGCTACTATCATGTTAGTTATTTGGTAATCTGTTTAATGCTAGTTCGTGGCTAGCTACTATCACGCTAGCTAGTTGTTAATCTGTTTAATGCTAGTTTGTGGCTAGCTACTATCATTCTAGTTAGTTGTTAATCTGTTTAATGCTAGTTCATGGCTAGCTACTATCATGCTAGTTAGTTGTTAATCTGTTTAATGCTAGTTTGTGGCTAGCTACTATCATTCTAGTTAGTTGTTAATCTGTTTAATGCTAGTTCATGGCTAGCTACTATCATGCTAGTTAGTTGTTAATCTGTTTAATGCTAGTTTGTGGCTAGCTACTATCATTCTAGTTAGTTGTTAATCTGTGTAATGCTAGTTTGTGGCTAGCTACTATCATGTTAGTTATTTGGTAATCTGTTTAATGCTAGTTCGTGGCTAGCTACTATCACGCTAGCTAGTTGTTAATCTGTTTAATGCTAGTTTGTGGCTAGCTACTATCATTCTAGTTAGTTGTTAATCTGTTTAATGCTAGTTCATGGCTAGCTACTATCATGCTAGTTAGTTGTTAATCTGTTTAATGCTAGTTTGTGGCTAGCTACTATCATTCTAGTTAGTTGTTAATCTCTGTAATGCTAGTTCGTGGCTAGCTACTATCATGCTAGTTAGTTAGTCTGTTTAATGTTAGTTTGTGGCTAGCTACTATCATGCTAGTTAGTTGTTAGTCTGTTTAATGTTAGTTTGTGGCTAGCTACTATCATGCTAGTTAGTTGTTAATCTGTTTAATGTTAGTTTGTTGCTAGCTACTATCATGCTAGTTAGTTGTTAGTCTGTTTAATGTTAGTTTGTTGCTAGCTACTATCATGCTAGTTAGTTGTTAGTCTGTTTAATGTTAGTAATGTTAGTTTGTTGCTAGCTACTATCATGCTAGTTAGTTGTTAGTCTGTTTAATGTTAGTAATGTTAGCTACTATCATGCTAGACAGTTGTTTTCATTAGTTCCTGATTAGTACACACTTTGAAGTATATATTCAGAGCCTTAAGTCGGAGAGAAATGAATTAAAGACCTAAATTATTCCCTTTGTTTACATTTATTTTCTCCCTCAGACGTCAGTCCTCAGTGCCGCAGACTGTAACTCAATTCAGTTTGATTTGTAGAGCACATTTAACAACGGATATTCTCACAAAGCAAATACACAAATATAGACATTTAACATTTTATACCTACTGAGTGACACAGAGGTGAGTGTGGTGAAATAAACTCCATGAGACAACATGAGGAAGAAAGTTTGAAACGAATCAGACTCACAAGTGAACCTCACCTCATCTGAATGATTCAGGAGAGCGTGATTATGAATAATTCTTCTTTTCCTAACTGGGTACTAGACTGATTCTGTTTTAAGTTTTCTAACTAAACAATGTATTACAGAAATGTCAGTGACAGAATGATGTTGTGTTTTAACAGCAGAAACCGAGTAATCTTTCCTACATCCCAGTGCGTTTAATTCACATCCTGCAGTTGGATTGAATCATATTCTTACTGCAATAGAATCACGCTCGGCTTCGTGTGGAAACAAACGGAGCTCGGCTTGCTCAGATGACCGTTTTAGAGTTTTTTTGTTTTGTTTTGTTTTTAGTGAGTTACACACAGAACCCTGGAGTTTTCTTCACCTTACTGTGGCAAAAGAGTGAAAAGAATGAATCGACTCTGAGTCGATTCATTTGAATCAAGTGAATCAAACATGCCATATGTTTTCTTTATCGCCGTATTTCTGACCAAATAAGGAGAGTTTTACAAGGACATTTATCTCAACTAATGTTTATATATTTTTATTATTTATTTATTTTATTTTGTTTTGTTGAATTACTTAACATGAAACCAATATAAATCAAGAAGAAAATAAACCGAACGTTCCCACGTGGCTCCTCCACACATATCTGCCTAAAGCAGGTTAATGCAGCAACGTTCAAGCTAAACAACATAAAGAGAGTTTGTAGTGAAGCCATTGTGAGTCAGAATACAGCAGAATCCAATCGATCTGCACCGTAATTGGATCGCAGGTGAGAAAACGGACGATTTAAGGAAAGTGATTAGCAAATTGAGGGCATGATTTATTGATCCGAAGGAATGAATTATGCAACAAGTGACTTTTTATTTAAACCAAGAAAAGGACTTGTTAAATTAAAGGGAAGAAATCTTTAAAGAGAGGAAACAACTTAAGCCTCAATCGAATCTCGTGCAGTCGTGATCCTGAATTTTAGACTCCAAACTAGAATTAAATTAATATTCAGAATTTATTCTGAATTACAGCTGAAGAATTTCACAGCTAGAAAAGATTAGAAAAATATCTTGCTAATATTTCACATAAATACCTTTATATATTAACTTCTACTTTTGACTAGTATGCAAAATTTCCAACGTCTTCTCGTCCTTTCAATGTTTTAAAGGTTAAGAGATAAAGCAAAGTTTAAGAAAACAGAAAAAGGACAAAGTGAAAAAAAATACAGAACTGAGACAGAACTGAAACACAGGAGAGTCCGATGCTGATACTGAACTCTAATATTTTTACATCATTTCTCCTTTTGGAGATTTCTTTCGATTTATTTTACAAAAAAGCCTCCTCATGAATTATCCCCCAATTTCCCCCAAATAAAACAAACACATCTGTTTGCTACGTGTGCATGTTTCTCATCACTCGTCTTATTTGTGCACAATTACTAATGTTAATCAAGCATTAGCTTACTTCTATATACACAATCCTTACAGGGAGCCGATCCGATCATTAAAAAAATTGTATTAGGTTAAAAAAATTAATTGTTTTATTTTGCAAGTTAGCGATGATCCACACATGTCTAGGCTAATCCAGCTATCTCTGAGAACAAGCTAAGGCTAAATTTTTACCTTTTTTTAATACTTGAACTTAAATTTATTAAAATAATTAAATGTATTAAATTAAATGAAAAGAATAAATTTGGAAGGATAAAATCAGCAGGTCCTAAATATTTCCTGAGCAGATCTGAGCAGATGAAATAATTGTAATAAATCCACAGATCAAAGATCAGCATCCAGCCTCCTAATTCTGCAGCATGTTACGCTAATGCCATCGTTATCCAAAGTCCGTGTCCACGTGCCCGATTCTGCCTAGCCAACAAAGTCGTCACTAATCGTAACACATAACGTAACAGCGGAAGGAGTGAAGTCTTTTTCTGCCAGACTTTGACGTATGAAGGTCTGAGCCAAAACTGCAGAAGTGTTCTCGGCAGTCATAAAGCTCCTGACACTCCATTTCTTCAGCCAAGTCCTTCCTGTTCCAATTTAAACTCCGAACACGCTAAACAACGCTGGCAGATTGATAGCCACCCGGCCGAATCACCTCCTCATCTCCAGTTGCCTCAATTAAGCTGTAGTGCTCAAAAAAAAAAAAACCTCATGAAACAGCAAGCCGGAGCAGCTCTGACATGCTTTATAACAGCGTCGTTATCTGTCGTAAGTGCTCCTTCAGCTAATGGCAATAAACAGGCCCGGCGCTACAAACCGTCAATTATGTCCAGAGCAGCAGATCAAACGTATCACGTCTGAAATTGTCATGGAATTGAAACAAATCACAGGCTCTACATAACCCTTGGTGACTCACCGCCGCTTTAAACATCGAAACCCAAACATCAAATCTCGCTAGCCTCTCCAAATCGCTGCGATCAGGTTATAAATAGACGCCTTTCCAAAGGAGATAATTCAGCGGAAGAAAAGGCCGTGGATCAGACGAGAGCGCGGCTTAGCGAGGCTTCTCATCACGCCCGGCGTAAGCCCAGATTCAGTGCCACATGGCATGCTGGCACTTTTTCTCGCTTTCATCCGGCCTGCGAAAGCAGAGCAGGGTTCAGGAGAATTATGAAGGATTCGGCGCATTAACGGAGGCGGCGTGAAACGTCATTAGCACACAACGGTCCGGAGCGAGATCGAAGGAAAACCAGTGGCTTTGGGCTACAAGTCAGGAGGGTGATGAGGCTTCAGCTTCATGATATACCTTGATTTTTAGAGAAAAAGTGATTCATTAACTGCTGAAAATCTTTTAAAAACATTATGAAGATTTTGTAACTTTTCCAGAATGTCCTGGTCTTGTTTATTTCTTTCTTTACAGTATTTAAAAGCTTTTTTTCTGAGAAGAATTATGCAAACCAAATGACATTCGCTGCCAGAGAATTCACTCAGATCAACAGTTTGATGTCACGTTCAATTCGAATTTTACATTTTTAATTCGATTTTAAGAGCCATTTTAATCTCAGATCCACTCGCACTATTAATTATTTAAAAACAAACTCAGCACGATGACATCCGTAGAAACATCTAATTTATTTATACTTTTACTATTTACTACAGCAGCTTACCAACCAGCTGTCACGTAATGAGTGCGGACAATTTATTTAGAAAGTTCAACACAAGCTGTGAAGAAAAAAAATAAATACATGAACACGGAAAAAAAAAAAAACTATGGCAACAAGCCACAATCTTGAGAAGGCTCCGTAGAGGTGATCATTTGGGCAACACGGACTAGGTGTGAACAATTCTGACTTGTGGTGTGCCCGGACTGATAGGTAATGTAGTTCTGATTGTGTAGTGATGATTCCTGCTTAAACACAGCACAACCATCTATACATCTATACATCTATAGAAACGGACCCAAACGCAGGATAGCAAAAGAAACGGGGTTTAATAACAAAGGAAACACTAAACAACACACGGACTACAGACAGGACAAGACAACAGTAGATTCCGCGCTGCACAAGGCAACGCGGCACAGTTAAATACACAGGGTAATCACAATAGGGAACAGGTGTGTAGACAAGGAGGAGCAGACGAAGGCAGGGCAAAGACGTGACGAGGAACGTAAACAGATGCACGTGGCCAAAGTCCGGGCTGAGTCCTGACAACATGAGGGGCAGTCGTGCCCTAATGGTTAGAGAGTTTGACTCCTAACCCTAAGATTGTGGGTTCGACTGAGGTGCCCTTGAGCAAGGCACCGGACCCCTCCAACTGCTCCCCGGGCGCCGCAGCATAAATGTCTGCCCACTGCTCCGGGTGTGTGTTCACGGTGTGTGTGTGTGTTCACTGCTGTGTGTGTGTGCACTTTGGATGGGTTAAATGCAGAGAACGAATTCTGAGTATGGGTCACCGCACTTAGCCGTATGTCACGTCGTCGTCGTCGTCACTTTCACATCTATTTCTCAATACACACCAAAACACAAAATAACATTCTCTAAACGCTGGATCTCCATCACTGAGTATTTAAAGGCTTCGGCATGGAGGAGTTTGTGTTAAATCTATAATGAACTGATAGGTAATGTAGTTCTGATTGTGTAGTGATGATTCCTGCATCTATATGATGAGCTAATTATGAGTTTCTCAGGAGCTCCTGTTTACACAACTCTCACTGACTGTATATGACTGTAGAAAGGAAATTATTATTAATCACATTCTCTCAGTGGCGGTTCTAGGATTTTTCTGTAACGGGGCCATTAAGGGGCCAAGTACAGGGTACATTTAAGCACACAAAATAATTTATTCAGTACGGTGCAAATACATTTCGGCAGTCGTTCCTTTTTCAAACGCTCGAGTGCCGCCAATTGTTTGGGGGTGGAATTGCATCTGTGATCGTTGTGAAAAATTCTCCTGTTGCTCTTCCCGTCTATGACTGATGGAACGGGGGCCAATCAGGGGCCAATCAGATTTCACAGATTTGCACTCTCTGTGTTTCTAACAGTTCTCTGTGTTTATCCAGCGTTACCTAAATGAGGATGAGGTTCACTTCTGGGTTTGGTTCCTCTCGAGGTTTTTTCCTCATATCATCTCAGGGATTTTTTGAGGAATTGAACTAAATATGATCACTGACATTAGACTTTAAAACAAACTTGGATTTATTCCTTTGTCATGTACACAGTTATCTACAGCACACGAGTTGCGGTGAAATGAAAACACGGTTCCTACTTAGACTGTGTATAAATAAAAGAAGAAAAAAGAAAGAAAGAAAGAAAGAAAGAAAGAAAGAAGACGAGGGAAGAGACTGTAGTTTGATTACAGAATGGAAAGTGATGCGTTTAGCATGCGGGTGAGTTACAGGAAGTAAATGCAGGAGGTTTATTATTATTATTATTATTATTATTATTATTATTATTATTATTATTCTTAGGAGATAAAAATGTCCAAAGATTTGTGTGACTGACGTTCTGTAATCGGATAAAACACAAAGAGAGGAAAAATAAAGAAATAAACAAATGCAGTGATGAATAAATACAAATCATGGGTTCACCTCGTAGCTGAAGCTGCTGACCGTGTCTCACACACACACACACACACACACACACACACACTCTCTCTCTCCAGAGGAAGTGTGTGAGGCAGCTCACATTAGGAGGACTAATTAGGGTTATTAGCAGGATGTAATTTACTCGAGGGGGAGTAAAGGGAAATTGCTGAGGTGTTTCTCTGCACAAAAACGAACAGTTTTAAAGCTGCTAACATTGTGCCTGTGTTGTTGTTGTGGTTGTGTTTTTTTTTTTTTTTTTTTTAACAGATTGTGTCATTTATGACCTGCTGAGAGGAAAATGGTGATATTCGTCACTGAAAAACTAAGCTTGAGTTTCCCACTAAGGGAATAAAGAGAATTAGAACACGCCCGAAGCTCCAGAGCCGTACACAGTGACCTCACTTTAAACCCAAATATGAGACTCAGGGTCCAAGATGTTGTTTCTGAGATCGGCATTAACCTGTCTGATGCTGTGTCTGTTGCTGTGTCTGATGCCAGGTCTGATGCTGTGTCTGATGCTGTGTCTGATGGCAGGTCTGTTGCTATGTCTGATGCCGTGTCTGATGCTGTGTCTGATGCTGTGTCTGATACCATGTCTGATGCCAGGTCTCATGCCAGGTCTGTTGTTCTATCTTATGCCAGGTCTGTTGCTGTGTCTAAAGCAGACACAGCACTCTCTATCTCTCTTCCTCTCTCTCTCTCTCTCTCTCTCTCTCTCTCTCTCTCTCTCTCTCTCTCTCTCTCTCTCTCTCTCCCTCTCTCTCTCTCTCTCTCTCTCCTGAACAGTACTCCTGTGTGTCATTTCAGTGTGTGAGAATAAGCGAGAGATCAACTCAAAAAGAAAGGAATGTCTGCAGTGATGAAGGAGAAAAAATAAACACTGGAGCACTGTGTGTAGTGTGTGTGTTTGTATGTGTGTGTGTGTGTGTGTGTGTGTGTGTGTGTTTTGTGTTATGTAGTTGTGAGGATTTACAGTCTCCCAGCTTCTGGCATTGCTAGCTGAAGTTCTGAGTTTTTGATTATTTATTTAGGTATTTGCTTGTTTTATTTATTTATTTATTTATTTCTGTTCTGGCTTGCGGAATCGGCTTGGGAGACAGAGAGAGAGAGAGAGAGAGAGAGAGAGAGAGAGAGAGAGAGAGAGAGAGAGAGACAGAGAGGGAGAGACAGAGAGAGAGAGAGAGAGAGGATCCGAAGAGAAAGAATCAACAATCTCAGGCATACATCAGGAGGAATTAAACCACCTCTCTCTCTCTCTCTCTCTCTCACACACACACACACACACACACACACACACACACACACATGAGCTATGATGTTTGCTGTGGATATGAAGGCATTAGACACCATTAAGGAGCAGGAACACACAGTGAAGGAAGTCGGTGTTCCTGGAGCAGGTCACCAGCTTCAGCACACGACACTAAATCACTGCATTTTTATCCTGTAATGTGTGCAGAGAGGAAACACACAGACCAAAGATCTCTCTCTCTCTCTCTCTCTCTTGCTCTCTCTCTCTCTGTCTCTCTGTCCCTATCTCTCTCTCTCTGTCTCTCTCTCTCTCTTTCTCTCTCTCTCTCTCTCTCTGTCTCTCTCTCTCTCTCTTTCTCTCTCTCTCTCTTTCTCTCTCTTGCTCTCTCTCTCTCTCTCTCTCTCTCTCTCTCTCTCTCTCTCTCTCTCTGTAAAGACATGTGTCCATGGAGAATAACAGAAAATGCAGGGAAATGAGGAAATCCAGCTGATTCATACGTTTTATTCCTGAAAAAGGAAACAGGAAGAAACAATTAAAGCCGGAAACGAGGAAGTTAATGGGCAGCGCAGCAGCTTAAGGCCAACATCAGCAGATTGTGCTCAGTGTTTAGAGCCATGAGGAGGAGGAAGGATGTTTGTGCTGCTCTGGGAAATAGAGAGGTCAAAAACAGCAGACTGACTCTCTTTCTCTCTCAAATACACTCACACTCACACACACACACACACACAGACATACTGTACATATATGTATTTCACACATACACACTTATATACGGTATGTACTTATTGCACACACATACACTTACATATGACTCTTTCTCTCTCACACATACTGTACACTCTCACACACACAGACGTATTTCACACATACACACTTACTTATTGCACAGACACACACATACGTATGTATATTTTACACACACACACACACGCACACACACTCACTAGCTGACCCCTGACCTTCTTTCCCCTATACAAAGTGCAGATTCGTCCACAAGTATTTTAATCAGGTCTCAGTTATTAAAGCTGAGCCCTCGAGCTGCTCCCTGAAGACCTGCTAAAGGTCTCCACAGCGCAATAAACAGCGATTTATCTCAGAATTACTCAGAATGTGTGTCTTTAATTAAAGCTCACACATTTTACTGACTTCACTCACAGAGACAACACAGTGATGTGATGTGATGGAAGAAAATATAATGTACTGTGAAAAAAATCAGGTACATGTGTGTGTGTGTCTGTAATGTATACATATATAACTCTGTGTGTGTGCGTGTGTGTGTGTGCGTGTGTTTCTGTAATATATACATATATAACTCTGTGTGTATGTGTGTGTGTCTGTAATACATATATATAGAACTGTGTGTGTATGTGTGTGTGTGTGTGTCTGTAATACATATATATAGAACTGTGTGTGTGTGTACGTGTGTGTGTCTGTAATATATACATATAGAACTGTGTGTGTGTACGTGTGTGTGTCTGTAATATATACATATACTGTAGAACTGTGTGTGTGTACGTGTGTGCGTCTGTAATATATACATATAGAACTGTGTGTGTGTATATGTGTGTATGTGTCTGTAATATATACATATAGAACTCTGCGTGTGTGTGTGTGTGTGTCTGTAATACATACATATAGAACTGTGTGTGTCTGTAATATATACATATAGAACTGTGTGTGTGTGTGTGTGTGTCTGTAATACATACATATAGAACTGTGTGTGTGTCTGTAATATATACATATAGAACTGTGGGTGTGTGTGTATGTGTGTGTGTCTGTAATATATACATATATAACTCTGTGTGTGTGTGTATGTGTGTGTCTGTAATATATACATATATAACTCTGTGTGTGTGTATGTATGTGTCTGTAATACATACATATAGAACTGTGTGTGTGTGTGTATGTGTGTCTGTAATATATACATATAGAACTGTGTGTGTGTGTGTGTCTGTAATATATACATATAGAACTGTGCGTGTGTGTGTGTGTGTCTGTAATATATACATATAGAACTCTGTGTGTGTGTGTGTGTGTGTGTGTGTGTCTGTAATATATACATATATTACTCTGTGTGTGTGTATGTGTGTGTCTGTAATATATACATATATAACTCTGTGTGTGTGTATGTGTATGTGTGTCTGTAATATATACATATATAACTGTGTGTGTGGGTGTGTTTGTGTGTGTGTCTGTAATACATACATATAGAACTGTGTGTGTGTATGTGTGTGTGTCTGTAATACATACATTTAGAACTGTGTGTGTGTGTATGTGTGTCTGTAATATATACATATAGAACTGTGTGTGTGTGTCTGTAATATATACATATAGAACTGTGTGTGTGTGTGTCTGTAATATATACATATAGAACTGTGCGTGTGTGTGTGTGTGTCTGTAATATATACATATAGAACTCTGTGTGTGTGTGTGTGTGTGTGTGTGTGTGTCTGTAATATATACATATATTACTCTGTGTGTGTGTATGTGTGTGTGTCTGTAATATATACATATATAACTCTGTGTGTGTGTATGTGTATGTGTGTCTGTAATATATACATATATAACTGTGTGTGTGGGTGTGTTTGTGTGTGTGTGTGTCTGTAATACATACATATAGAACTGTGTGTGTGTATGTGTGTGTGTCTGTAATACATACATTTAGAACTGTGTGTGTGTGTATGTGTGTCTGTAATATATACATATAGAACTGTGTGTGTGTGTCTGTAATATATACATATAGAACTCTGTGTGTGTATGTGTATGTGTGTCTGTAATATATACATATAGAACTGTGTGTGTGGGTGTGTGTGTGTGTGTGTGTCTGTAATATATACATATATTACTCTGTGTGTGTGTATGTGTGTGTCTGTAATATATACATATATAACTCCGTGTGTGTGTATGTGTATGTGTGTCTGTAATATATACATATATAACTGTGTGTGTGGGTGTGTTTGTGTGTGTGTGTGTCTGTAATACATACATATAGAACTGTGTGTGTGTATGTGTGTGTGTCTGTAATACATACATTTAGAACTGTGTGTGTGTGTATGTGTGTCTGTAATATATACATATAGAACTGTGTGTGTGTGTCTGTAATATATACATATAGAACTGTGTGTGTGTGTGTGTGTGTGTCTGTAATATATACATATAGAACTGTGCGTGTGTGTGTGTGTGTCTGTAATATATACATATAGAACTCTGTGTGTGTGTGTGTGTGTGTGTGTCTGTAATATATACATATATTACTCTGTGTGTGTATGTGTGTGTGTCTGTAATATATACATATATAACTCTGTGTGTGTGTATGTGTATGTGTGTCTGTAATATATACATATATAACTGTGTGTGTGGGTGTGTTTGTGTGTGTGTGTCTGTAATACATACATATAGAACTGTGTGTGTGTATGTGTGTGTGTCTGTAATACATACATTTAGAACTGTGTGTGTGTGTATGTGTGTCTGTAATATATACATATAGAACTGTGTGTGTGTGTCTGTAATATATACATATAGAACTGTGTGTGTGTGTGTGTCTGTAATATATACATATAGAACTGTGCGTGTGTGTGTGTGTGTGTCTGTAATATATACATATAGAACTCTGTGTGTGTGTGTGTGTGTCTGTAATATATACATATATTACTCTGTGTGTGTGTATGTGTGTGTGTCTGTAATATATACATATATAACTCTGTGTGTGTGTATGTGTGTGTGTGTCTGTAATACATACATTTAGAACTGTGTGTGTGTGTATGTGTGTCTGTAATATATACATATAGAACTGTGTGTGTGTGTCTGTAATATATACATATAGAACTCTGTGTGTGTATGTGTATGTGTGTCTGTAATATATACATATAGAACTGTGTGTGTGGGTGTGTGTGTGTGTGTGTGTGTGTCTGTAACACATACATATAGAACTGTGTGTGTGTGTATGTGTGTGTCTGTAATATATACATATGTAACTCTGTGTGTGTGTGTGTGTGTGTGTGTGTGTGTCTGTAACACATACATATAGAACTGTGTGTGTGTGTGTGTGTCTGTAATATATACATATGTAACTCTGTGTGTGTGTGTGTGTGTGTGTGTGTGTGTCTGTCTGTAATACATACATATAGAACTGTGTGTGTGGGTGTGTTTGTGTGTGTGTGTCTGTAATACATACATATAGAACTGTGTGTGTGTGTATGTGTGTGTCTGTAATATATACATATGTAACTCTGTGTGTGTGTGTGTGTGTGTCTGTCTGTAATACATACATATAGAACTGTGTGTGTGGGTGTGTTTGTGTGTGTGTGTGTGTCTGTAATACATACATATAGAACTGTGTGTGTGTGTGTATGTGTGCGTCTGTAATATATACATATGTAACTCTGTGTGTGTGTGTGTGTGTGTGTGTCTGTAATACATACATATAGAACTGTGTGTGTCTGTAATATATACATATGTAACTCTGTGTGTGTGTGTGTGTGTGTGTGTGTGTGTGTGTGTGTGTGTGTGTGTGTGTGATACATACATATAGAACTGTGTGTGTGTGTCTGTAATATATACATATAGAACTGTGTGTGTGTGTGTGTCTGTAATATATACATATAGAACTGTGTGTGTGTGTGTGTGTGTGTGTGTGTCTGTAATATATACATATAGAACTGTGTGTGTGTGTGTGTGTGTGTGTGCTTTAACCACAATAAAAGCCACAAATTCAGCTACATTTATTTATTTATTTATTTATTTCACTTCCTGTTAAATACCGAGTCGTCCCACAGCCTGTAATGAGATCAGTTGACGTGTTTAAATGACCCTGAAAACAATATTAAAAGCCCTGAAACCTGCTGCTGTCCCTTCTGCACAGATGTGTCTTACACTCAACACAAAGAGGAGGAAGAAGAAGAGGAAGAGTTATGTTGGTGTGAGAGACGGTTGGTGTGAGCGGCGTCAGTCACAGCGCTGTACAGTCCTCACTGTCACACTGCAGTTAATTCTGTATTCAGTCTCTCTTTATACACTGAATAAAACCCCGACAGCTCCAGTGTGTGTATCTGCTGTCACTTTATCCATATGGACTCTTTTTTTTGTTACTGATTTCCTGCCGCAGTGTTGAGCTTCCTGTTGGATTTCTCTCACGCCCATCATATTATCTTACTCGTTAGGGACATTAGGAGCTACAGTTTAAATTACAAATGAAACAGACCTTTTTTTTAGTGCCGTCTATTTTTAGATCAACTTTAAAGTTTTATTTCTGCTGCTGCAGTAAATGTTTCTCACTCTGTACGGATAGAGCTGAAGAAGAACGAGGGAGAGGAGAAGAGAGATCTGTCAATCAAAGGAATGCAGACGTCTCTCTTTCACGCTGTCTGTGATTCTCTGTGATTTTCAACTCACACTTCTCTCTCTCTCTCTCTCTCTCTCTCTCTCTCTCTATAAATCAGTATTTCTCTGTCTCCACTGCTTTCTCTATCTGTCTCTCACTGTATCTCTCTTTCTCTCCCTCTGTCTAAAGATGTCATCTTTCCCATCGTCATATCCTGTGGTAGACGGACAGATCTACTCAAGAGGAGGGGAGGGGAGATCTAAAGAGTCTGTCTATACTTCTGCTTCTGCTCTCTCTTTCTCTGTGTGTTTATATCTACATCATTCTATCCGTCTCTCTCTGTCTCTCTGTCTCTCTCTCTGTGTCTCTCTCTCTCTCTCTCTGTCTTTCTCTCTTGCTGTCTCTCTCTCTCTCTCTCTCTCTCTCTCTCTCTCTCTCTCTCTTTCTGTCACTCTCTCTCTCTCACTTTCTATCTCTCTTTCTCTGTCTCGCTCTCTTTCTCTATCTCTCTCCATCAGCAGTATAAAGCGATCAATCTGTTTATCAA
>NC_083464.1:2967500-2992500 GCF_030014155.1 Tachysurus vachellii | reverse complement strand
TTCCGAGTCATGCCTCTGGCCATTCGCTGAACGATGGAGTGCACTATTAATACACAGATTTTGACGCACCAGGACCGCACAGAAACGACGGACGAAGTGTCCGAGACTTTCAGCACTTCAAGATGAAAAGTGGGTGGAGTCAGGGGTTGTTATGAATATAATTTTTTCCAAATGCACCGAGCGAGATTGGAGTCATGATTGACGGCATGACGACGAAGAAGCAGATGATGGAGTTTTTCTCTCACCTCCGTCATGTCTGGTTTGCTCATGAGGGATGAATTATAAAAAATGATTTATTTAAATCCTCAATTGATTTAAATAATTCTTTAAAGCTGATTCGTGATAATTTTCATTGTGTAAATAAAACGCAACTGAATTTAACTGAATTAATCAATGGTGGAAAATTCCACAAAATCTTCATCTTTTTTTTTACCAGAATTTTTTGTGTTGACGTAAAAAACGTATTTTATCACACGTCACATCGCGGACCTGCTCGTGAAAGTCTCGTGCGTGATGATACGAGATCTGACCAGGCTTCAATTTTCACTTTTTCACTTTCAGAGTGCTTTAAAATTCTATCAGGATGAGAAACAGAGAAACATAGCGCAGTTCAAGACCTACATGACTGAAAAGATTTATTTATTTAATTATTTACTCTTTGTTCTGATGTGAACGTGGATTTTATTTAAAATAAATAAATAAATAAATAAATAAAAAATGAAGCCATACTGACAGGCTGCGATTTCATCTTTGGTAACGTTTACTTTATTCGTTTTGTTAATCCTAAACCTTCTCCAGAGCCACAGATGATGTAGAAGTCTTCCACATGAGACCCATACGGGCTGATGGAGCTTTACATGAACACCACCACAGAACATCTTTACAACACAGCAAACATGGTGGAATCAACAGATGCAGCGACTTTAACCGATGACTTGAATCTTTATTTGCCTCAGAAGCTCATTTCAGTCTCTTTATTTTGTGTAACTACGACATCATGTGCTGTCTCTGTCGCTCTGACCGAAGTGACTTGAATACACCCGACGTCATAATTACGACTTCCTGACTCGTAAACTCTGTACCAGCTTCCCAGGAGGACTTGGAGGAGATATTCTCAACCTAACAGGCTCCGCCCACTGAGAGCTAATTGTCTGAAGTCCTTTTTGTGCACTTTTTTGTCCACAATGTTCAGTATGATGAATGCTGCAATGTGAGTGGCTGGTTTACTGGTTTCACTGGTTTTCAGAAGGAAAACAAACCAACCCAGTGACACAGTTAGCTCTCACAGCGAGGCGGCCATTTTGGATCTTAATTCAGCATCTGAAGTAACGCTGTTATCTGTTATTAAGGCTTTACTCTGAGACAAATACCTTAATGGGCTTCATATGATGCTAATTGTCTCTGGTCTATTGAGTGATGTATGCTAACACCATGATCGATTTAAAGTGAGCCGTAATTCCACAGTCCTGGTTCAACTTTAGTCAGCACTGAGTTTCTGGTAAAACACTGTTCAGTAACCCGACAATCACAAAGACAAGCCATTAATTAGATGTCTGTCGAACGCCTAATTAGTTTCTTTGATGTTGCTAAAATGCTAATATTTGTGTCTGGCCCCTCTGTGAAAAGTCAGCACTGTTAAAAACCCGAGCTGTGGCGTTTTTTTCACTCCTAAGGGTGTGATTACGAACGAAACGCACGATTAAAGTCGAATGTCAGCACTTATCTGCGAGAGCACCGTGTCGGAGGAACATCTTCATCCACATTGAAATACTTTAAAACAGGAAACGAATCTGGGTGAAATGTCAAGGTGGAGTCGCTGGAGAAAACCCGGCGTCTTTAAATGTCTCCCTGAGCTCAGCGTGTCCTGAGGACATGAGCAGCTAAAAGGTCACGTTTATAGATCAAAACAAATAAAACTAAGTCACTTTGTCGGAGTCGGTGCGGTTTGTTTGTTTACGATAAGTACTTTAGGGTTTATTTTGTGTTTCACATCGCAGGAACTTTTCTTTCTGGATAAAACATAAGCTGAGTTTCTACAGACTGGGAACTGTCAGTGGGCGGAGCTTAAAACCGCTGCTGTTATTCACCTGCACAACATATAATAAATAAATATTTAAGCGATAAATATTTGATATTTTATATCAAAAGTACAACAGAAAAAGTGGAAAATGTTCCCAAAAACAATGAAGATAAAAGATCCCCTAAACTAGAAGAGAGAGAGAGAGCAAAAGAGAGAGAGAGAGACAGAGTGAGAGAGAGAGACAGAGATAGAGAGAGAGAGAGAAACTGAGAGAGAGAGAGAGAGAAAGAGACTGAGAGAGAGACCGAGAGAGAGAGAGAGAGAGAGACTGAGAGAGAGAGAGACCGAGAGAGAGAGAGAGAGAGAGAGAGAGAGAGAGCGAGAGAGAGAGACTGAGAGCAAGAGAGAGACCAAGAGAGAGAGACCAAGAGAGAGAGACCAAGAGAGAGAGAGAGACTGAGAGAGAGAGACTGAGAGAGAGAGAGAGAGAGACCGAGAGAGAGAGAGACAGAGAGAGAGAGAGAGAGAGAGAGAGAGAGAGACAGAGACAGAGAGTGTGAGAGAGAGACCAAGAGAGAGAGAGAGAGAGAGAGAGAGAGAGAGAGAGAGAGAGAGAGAGAGACCAAGAGAGAGAGACAGAGAGAGAGAGAGACAGAGAGTGTGAGAGAGAGAGAGACCAAGAGAGAGATACAGAGAGAGAGAGGGAGAGAGACCAAGAGAGAGAGACAGAGAGAGAGAGAGAGAGAGAGAGAGAGAGAGAGAGAGATTACTGTGATGCTCTCACGATCAGTGGCTTTTACAGTGTTAACTCCACATGGCGGTGCTGAACGTATACGGTGTGAAACGATGCTCTGTTAGAATGTTAGTCTTGTTGCTTAGCAACAGAAACCCAATCAGAAAGCGAGCAGCGCCTCTGTGCTTCATATCAGGTGAAAACCAGGACGTAGAGACACTGAACAAAAACGGCTCGGTAGATACAGTCAGGAGACAAAACACTGAACATCACTGAAGTGTTTGGTGTAGAGAGGGGGAAATACGTCACGCTGAGAAATTAACTGAAGACCGATACGGACGAACCAACGTCGACCAGACGCTGGATTTATCCAATCAGGATTGTTGATACATTAATATGAAAATGAGAAGAAGGTTACAGCAGGGTTTAGGAGTGTACAGTGTGAAAGGTCAGATTATGAAGAGACAGGATTCAGTGTTAACCCCGGGGTCAGTAGGAGCAGTGTGAAACCTCTAACTACACAAACCCACCATTCACTTTACACTGAGGTCACTAGGACCCAGGGGAAACATTATAGCAGGTGTATTTTTCACATTTATGTATATTTTTATAAATATGAACTCAATGGAAATATCCTTTTAGCACAGGATTTATATAATCTCAGCTCCTGGAACATCAGTGTACCTCCTCTGCTTTTTTTTTCTCCTCCTGTCCAGATTAGATTGTCGTCCGTGGCTCAGTTTCACTTTCCAGCCAAATCGTATTACACGGGGAACGGAGACGTCTTGTGCGTCTACTGTGAGGAAAGATGAACCTATAATTAAGCACATGTTGCATTACTGTCTGTGGCGTTTAACGCTGCTGTAGTGTCCACGACTTACAGGCTGTCGCTTCTGATTTAACAGCATCACAGTGTATCAGAGCTTCATCTTACAGGGATTAGTTATATAGTGTTTCTTTCAGAGCGTAGGACTGAAATCCTGATCGTTACACAACGGAGTCTAATGCAAAAATCCGACTCGCTGTAGTCGACCTCAGCCACTCCGTCTCCTCTCGGCTGTACCAAACGATGGTGGTGTTACCAACTGTTCATACCTTCTAACCATCTCAATATTATGTAAGGAATTAAGTTGAAAAACAGAGGTTTAAAGGTTAGTGATAAAGTTTGTGTACAAAATCAGATCAAATCTAATCATCGCTCCTTTCATTTCTCCTCAGATCAGATCGGATTTTCACTGGATATGAATTTCATGGCTGTTTTTTTTGGTTTCGCCTGCCATCTGCACTTCCTGTTGGTGAGGAAACGGTACAGGAAGAGATATGACAACACGCACACACACACACACACACACACACACATACACATATATAACATATATATATATATATATACTCATGAGCAGTCTCTCTACCAGGGCCAACAGCATCTGTTTGCGACCTCGCACACACACACACACACACACACACACACACACGATGATGATATAATGGCTGGTAAATTAGCGGCGTGTGAGCTCGAGGTCGATCGTCTCTCAGATTGAGGAGCAGACAGTCAACCTGCTGTTTTACAATTACAGCTTCAGCTCCACGTCCACGCATCAGCACCTACACTCTGTCTGAGAGAATTACTCCCAATTACACACCCAGACACACACCCAGACACACACACACACACACACACACATTCACATGCACACACTCAAGGGCTGTGTTTGTGTGCATGAGACAAAGATGTCACAAAGACCTACAGTCCAGAAGTCAGCTGTGGATGTGTAGAGGTATAAACTGTGCATACAAATATCTATCTATCTATCTATCTATCTATCTATCTATCTATCTATCTATCTATCTATCTATCTATCTATCTATCTATCTATCGATCGATTTATTCTTACGTTTTTTTTTATATAAAATTTTAAATAAAAATGTAAAAACAGCTGATGGGGTTAGTATTTTGTGGTGAATCATTACAATTGTAAAAATATGACAAAATATTTCATTTTTTGTCATTTTGTCTAATATAATATAATAATTACTTATAACTAATATAATAATGTTACTATTATAATAATATTACAAAAATGTATGCATCCATTTAATCTAATAATAATAATAATAATAATAATAACAACAATAATAATAATAATTATTATTGTTGTTATTATTATTATTATTATTATATCTACAACCTAAATGTGTAGCAGTAATCAAATAGTTTTTCTTTATTTTTTTGCTATTAAATCTTCAATTATATATTTTTTACACAAAAATATATTTAAAACCTTTCAAGGTTTATTTTACTTTCTTCAAATGAAACATACCATATAGAAATGTCACTTATTGTGATATGATTCTTTCTGTGATATCGTCCTCCTCTAATGAGAGAGAGAGAGAGAGAGAGAGAGAGAGAGAGAGAGAACGAGCAGAAATCGATGAGGAAAGATGGAGGAGAGGATTGAATTCTCTCATCAGCGCTCGATTCCTAAAATAAATGACTGAATCCCGCTGTCATAAAGAAAACTGCTCGTGGCCTAATCAGTGAATCGCCGCCAACGGCTAACGGCTGGAAAAGTTGATCGAGCGAGAAAACAAGGCTGTTTCACGCCCCATTTTATGTGCCCTTACACCAAACGGACAATAAACCCATAACCACACACACACACACACACACACACACACACACACGCTTCAAACAACACGCTTGATTTCAATCTGCCACATTTCACAGTAAGGGAGAGATTACAGAGTCGCTGGCCGTGAAATGTGGCCCACGCGGCACCTATGAACACTTGTTAGCGTTTCAGATCGGCTTATTTATCGACTGGAACGGCACTGGAGTGTGACGTGGGTCTTCAGGGTTCATTGAGAGCAGCATATTGAAGCGCTGACCCGCTCAAAGCCACTAACAGGCCTTCGCCTTCCTTTGCTAACCGCGCTAATCCGTCAGAGTGTGGCGTGTGCACCTCCGAGGCCGGGCCCTGAATAATGAATGCCATGAATAAAACACATTTCAGCGCAAACACATGGTGAATAATTCACTTTTCAGACCTGGATATTAGCTCCTGTGTCACTGCGAGCAGTTTTCTCTGCCTCTTTTTTACAGTACAGTAAGAAACATTTCAGATTATTTCAGATGCAGTTAAAATAAATAAACAGCCACAAAAACACTTCTTTAGTTTTACTTTGCTACTAAAGCTACTGAAGGCTAATGTTGTTGAAGCTAGCACGCTCCTAAGTCTTATTGGAAATGCTGAACCAACACAGAAATGACACACAGCTATATACACAGAAATATCAACGTTTCACGTCAATAAATTGCTTCTAAAAGGCTGCTAAAGCATGCTAATTTCAGTTAGCATCAACCGCTAACTCAGTGAATTCCCAATTCATTATGCATGAGATTATTTGTGCTTAAAAAGACTCACTCACTCTCACTCACTCTCACCCGCTTATCCGAACTACCTCGGGTCACGGGGAGCCTGTGCCTATCTCAGGCGTCATCGGGCATCAAGACAGGATACACCCTGGACGGAGTGCCAACCCATCACAGGGCACACACACACACTCTCATTCACTCACACACTCACACACTACGGACAATTTTCCAGAGATGCCAATCAACCTACCATGCATGTCTTTGGACCGGGGGAGGAAACCGGAGTACCCGGAGGAAACCCCCGAGGCACGGGGAGAACATGCAAACTCCACACACACAAGGCGGAGGCGTGAATCGAACCCCCAACCCTGGAGGTGTGATGCGAACGTGCTAACCACTAAGCCACCGTGCCCCTAAAAAGAGTCATAAGATAGCAAAATAATAGCATTAGGTACGAAATAAAATGTATGAAGAAATAAATAACAATGACATGATGTGATGAGGTCACAGTTTTTTCTTCCTCTGACACAGCAGTGTTTACAATCCATATTTGTTAAAGAAGGACAGATCGTTGTGTTGTGTTTTATCCGTTTATACTGTAGCTACATTTAACATAATAAAAAGCCTCTTTAAACTTAAAGCTCAAGATTTTCCAACAAAATGACTCCTTTGTAATCCGTTAATACGGAGCGTCCGCCGTAAACGTCCGTCGTGAACGAGCTGTCGCTATAGAAACGATACGGTATTGAGTGAAAACTGTTTGTCGAAACAGACGGAAAGAATTTATTTGTAAACAGAGTGGTAATGTTACTCAGCCCTGTCTTTATAAACGATCTGTGATGAGAAAAATATTACTAGATATTAAAAATACCTGTGCAGTACATTTATTCTGAGAGAGTACTGGTTAAACACCCCCCCCCCCCCACACACACACACACACACACATACACACACACTCACACACCCTCTTAAAATAACTTCTCATTTTCCATCTGCGACTTTCAAAGTGAAGTGGCGTAAATGAAGGAAAGCTTTTTTTCAGAGACACTTTTCTAATTAGCCGCTTCTACAGAAAGGCTCACGCCATCGTCGCTTCAAAGCTTTCCGAAAGCTCCTCTCCTCCTTTTCTCGTGCTAATGAAAGACACTGCACTCTGCAAACATGCTTAATGAAGAGCTCTCCAATCGCATCTCGAACGGCTCTGTAAACGAGACCGAGCCCGGCTCTCGTTACGGCGAGTAAATAACGTTTTAAACGCGCAGGTTCCTCGTTTACGTCTGTACTTTTTCTTTACTAGCTGTAGGTCTGGAATAATGAATCGTTCTCGCTGAGTAGCAGCAGGAAAAGCTCACGATATGATACCGTTGTCAAGGTTAAACAGGACAGTTTCACTCCACACCATCAGGTGGCTCCATCACATCTGTACAAGCTCACTTCCCAAGATACAAGCCAATGCGATGCGCACGGGGCATAAACTTTTAGCACAGTCAACGTTCATCATCAAATCTACCAATTTAGTTTCCGTTTCGCTTTTATTTTCTCGACTGTTCGATACAAAAGCCTGAACAGATTTAGATTTACTCACTCTCACTCTCTCACTCATTTTCTACCGCTTATCTGAACTACCTCGGGTCACGGGGAGCCTGTGCCTATCTCAGGCGTCATCGGGCATCAAGGCAGGATACACCCTGGACGGAGTACCAACCCATCACAGGGCACACACACACACACTCTCATTCACTCACACAATCACACACTACAGACAATTTTTCCAGAGATGCCAATCAACCTACCATGCATGTCTTTGGACCGGGGGAGGAAACCGGAGTACCCGGAGGAAACCCCTGAGGCACGGGGAGAACATGCAAACTCCACATACACAAAGTGAACCCCCAACCCTGGAGGTGTGAGGCGAACGTGTTAACCACTAGGCCACCGTGCGCCCCCTAGATTTAGATTTATATAAACTAAATAGCTTTAAATCTATCAAGCATTAAAGAAGTTGCCATAGAAACCGAGGCTGCACCTAGCAGAGCGACTAGCACTTTAATTTGTGGTATATGTAGATTATTACCGGTTAAAGTTTGCTGTTCCTCTCCACGCTTCAACCAAAAATAAAGCATAAAAAAATAAGCACAACAATAAAAACAAGGAATTAAAAAAAGTTTAAAGGTGCCCTTCCACACAAAACCGTGTTTACTTGTATTTTTTGATATGTGTTAGGTCCATATGTGTTTGTGTTGTGTCGTGAATGTGAAAACGAACTGTTACCTCCCCGGTCAGTTCTAGCCACTTAAAAGAAATAAGTGGAGAAATCAGGTCAGTTGGAAAAGCTGCTCAGTGTGACGTCAGAGTGACTGAGCTCATTACTATTCATGAGCTCTCCCACTTGAGACCGCGCCCCCAGAATTCGTGTAGCTCAGTGAGTTTCCTATACAGCAAGGACGGCTGAACGTCAGCGGGCTTGTGAAGAAGCCGTTCTGCCGCAATTCAAGGTGATTGTAAACAAATTTCCTCTAGCCTAGGCTACTTATTGTGCTGGGTGAATGAATAGTCATGCTCTCATATCCTAGCGGTTAGCCAATCGGAGCCAAGCAGCATAGCTCATTTGAATATTCATGAGAACTGGCGCAAATAGAGCTTCCTGCAGGCTTTCTATACCACATTAGAATGGCTTGAAATAAGGTAACCAAGGCATTATTTCCACAAAAATATGTTACAGAGTCCATGTTAAACTTCAGACATTACCACAAAAGTAATGACATACGTGTGGCAGGGCATCTTTAACATTTTATTTCAAATTAATTAAGACACTTAAGAACAAAATAGAAATTGATTATACAAAAAAATACAGTGGGGTCAGTTCGGACGTAGCACAGTGCTCATTTAGTAAATGCACAGATAAACAATATGCTAATTGTGGCCGTTAATGTTAAGTTAACGTTATGCCAAGTCGTCCCAAATAAAACAATGTTTCAACTGTTTCTAAATGCTTTTTTTTGCATTTGTTTTTTTTTCTACTTACACAATTATTTAGGTATACATACATATATTTTTCACAATAGAGAGTGCGATTTTTTTAAATAAGTTTTTTGGGGGGACAATCCTCGGATGGGGGGGCATGTCCCCTCTGTCCCCCCGGGGTTTACGCCCATTTTAACCTAGTGGTTAAGGTGTTGGGCTACCAATCGGAAGGTTGTGAGTTTGATCCCAGGTCCACCAAGCTGCCACTGTTGGGCCCCTGAGCACGGCCCTTAACCCTCAATTGCTCAGCTGTATAAAAATGAGATAATGTAAGTCGCTCTGGATAAGTGCTTCTGCTAAATGCTGTAAATGTAAATGTTTCACTTGAAATCTCCATTTCAATAGAACTCTGTGGGTGGGACTTTGACAGCAGACAGTCTTGTGTTCTTCACAGAGTTGACAGGAAAAATCAATAGTTTAAGACATTTATCTGTAAATGTATCTGTCTGAGTTGCTAAAAAAAAACAATTAAATGTATCTTACTTAGCTCACACTTTTATATATATATATTTAGAAAAGCCTCCTTATATATATATACTGTATATAACCAACGTACTGCAAGTTGGAGACAGAATATGAGTTAAGAGTTGAGAGTCTCACTAAAGGGTCCAATGGTGTCAGCTTGGAAACCCTAGGATCTGTGTTCTAGCTTATGATATTGACTTCTCCTCTACTATGTCCTGGAACGTTGCTTCAGCTTGCATTTGGATGGCGTCAATACCCCTGTATTTTTTGTATAGAGAAACAGTTCTATGTTGCCATGCTGATGCTCCCACCCACATGCTTCACCGTGGGGATGATGGTGTTCTTCAGATCATACACACAACCCTTCTTTTTCAGAAATGACAAACTGAACTATTGCCAAAAACGTCTATTTTTGTATCGTCTGACCCGAGCATGAGAGTTCTGTGCAGCATTTATATACAGAACCTCATTTATATTTTATGTAACCATTATGTATATTTATATTTATATATATTTAGATTTGCATTCTGAGAAGTGAACATATGCACTGGAAGTATATTAAATAACAAAAAAAACAACATATCATGAAATCCTGTATGTTGTGTGGTGATGAACCGGTGTGTACCGTCACACGTGTGCAGTACAGATAAAAGGCGTAAAATAAATAAAAGCATGAGAAACAGCGGCGGTGTAAATCAGACAGACACCTTGTTTAGAATGAAAGAATACAAAATACAGAAATAGATAGAATATAGTAGTAATCAAGGATAAATATATGTACCGAGCGCAATCTTGTCGCTTACTGAAGCATCACTTTAAAGTAGATTCTAGATGATAGCCATAATCATGCAAGGATTTTAGTTCTGCTTACTATTAATTTAATTATGACTACTTTTCTATTTGTGGTCATTATCACTGTACTAAATTGTATTATCATGGTACAATCAAAGACTTTAATGTACATGTTTAATCCAAAACTTCATCTCATCATTGATTGATGTTCCTTAAATAAAAAGCAATTTCTTCAACATATTGAACTACAATGTTGATGTAACCAATCAGACCGCAGTTCCCGACCACAACACAGCTCTAACCAATCAGACCGCAGTTCCCGCCCACAACACAGTTGTAACTCATCAGAATTTAATTTCTCCTAACCATAAAGTTATTACAGCAGTGAACACACACACACAGCAGTGAACACACACACATCGTGAACACACACCCGGAGCAGTGGACATCCATTTATGCTGCGGCGCCCGGAGAGCAGTTGGAGGGGTTCGGTGCCTTGCTCAAGGGCACCTCAGTCGTGGCCGACCCGAGACTCGAACTCACAACCTTAGGGTTAGGAGTCAAACTCTCTAACCATTAGGCCATGACTTCCCCAAACAGCACTATAAGAAACCGATGACATACCCTGCCCAACGCTGGGTCCATCAGACTGCACTTCCTGCTCTCATTGCAACTGTAACCACCTGGACTGCAGTTCCGAACTATACCATGTCACTGGAATGAGCTGGACTACAGGACCCTGTCCCACTGACACCTGTTACAAAGCTTTAAATGATGACATGGCTCTTGGTCTGGAAAGATTTCCGTTCT
Organism: Tachysurus vachellii; assembly: GCF_030014155.1. Lineage (NCBI taxonomy): Eukaryota > Metazoa > Chordata > Actinopteri > Siluriformes > Bagridae > Tachysurus > Tachysurus vachellii. The sequence goes on along the minus strand of NC_083464.1, from coordinate 2,981,280 downwards.
GCTGTTTGGACTTCAATCAATGTAAAATGGATTTGATGAAGTTCCAAGATAAAAGAGAAAAAGTTTGATCGATCGTTCTTGTCAGTGGATTGTACTCATACCCGTTGCTAATATACTGAAGCAACAACAAAATGACTTGTTCAGTCAGGACAACATATTTCTCTTCTACAACATCATCTCACTGTCCATTTGTCAAATCGTTTCAGTGAAAACTGATTTGCACGACTTCTTGGCAGAACAACAACAAAGACACTTCCACACACTTTACAGTGCACTCAGCCATAGTGTGACTATGCAATCTGCCACCCGTTTATCCCATAACACACTTACCAGGGTGCAGTAAGTCTCGGGCGGGTCTCCGCAGGTGATGTCTGGAGGGTCGAGGGTCACCTTTAGGTACTGGGTCATGTCGGCGGCCTCGGGCTGGCAGGCCATGTAATCCCAGGTGAGTCCATCGTCCGTGTAAACCTGCGACTTGCACATGTCGTAGTGGCCCCACGTGGTCGGGTAGTGCTGCATGGCCAGTCCGAATAAACACGGCCAGGCCGCCTGGAGGGTCACCATCAACCACATGCGCATGGCTGCCTGAGTGTGGATGGACAGATCGAGCAAATACGGATACAGAGAGAAAAAGAGCGTGGACGGGTTTTTCAGGGGGTCGAGTTTACCAAATAATCCAAGTATCTGCGAACAGAGTGTGCCGAAGGTGAGGGATCATGCCAGCTTCTTCTGCTCTTTATGCGGATCCTCTGGGAGAACCGAAGGGCGATAAACAGAGAGAGAGAGATAGAGGGAGATGTCTGATAGCAGCCGTCTTCTAAGAGGCCGATACTTTTGATGGACAGCCGTTTCAGCTTTGCTCTCTGTCAATCATCCTCCTCTTCCTGTCCGCCGTACTATGAGGAAAAAGCAGAGAAAAGAAAGAAGCGGAGAGTGAGAATGCGACAAGGGAATAGAACAAGAGACAGAGACAGAGAGAGAGAGAGAGAGAGAGAGAGAGACAGACCACTCGGGGGTCTTATTCACCTAGCTGAGAAATCTCGCATTTCAAAGAGGCCATCAAAGAGAACGTGATCCGTGGCTTTCACATTACACACGCCATTCCTGTCCATAGCTATCCATCACACACACATACACACACATATACACACACACAGACCTCCATATGACACCTAAATGGAATTAGGTCCTCGCCTACAGTATATGAAAGGTCTCATAGGGTGAGGTTTGAAAAGGAAAGAGTTGTTTACACGCCATTTACGCAGGTAAACGATGACTTGCTTAATAGAGCCCAAATCCATGAGGTTACATATATAAAAGTTACTATAGTAACATCATCTCTGGAACAACACACACAACACACACACAACACAAACGGTATAAAAGAGCTAAGAGGAGTGTGTGAGGGCAGGATGGAGTGTGCTACACTCTGAAAGAAGTCTTTTTCCATCCACCCCGATTATGACCCTGTTGACCCAACATGCTGGTCCTTTCTTCCTCTTCCTGTTCTTACAAACCCTCACACTTTCTCTGAATCGTTTTGCTCACAACTTCATGTTCAGCGCAACGCAACTCGAGGTCATGTGATCAACAATATCACCTCGTCACACTTATTAAACACGTTCCAATTTGTTTGTCATTTTTGAGACACAAAATAAAGTCAGAAACTAAAATAAATCATAAAAATGAACTGAATTCTAAAAAGAAAATAAATCATCTTGTTACCGCCAGACAATGTGGTCGCCATGGTTACTTCCATACAATTATACATCATTTATTCTATGCAAATAATATGAATAGTAAAATTTAACAATACTAACCTTACAAATTGTAACATACGACAAGACTAATTGTAAAAATTTGTAAAATAACAACCAAAAAATTGTGAAAATTCTAAATGTTACAATATTATTAGTAGAAATAAAAAAATGTAACATAAGTTACGCTCTACAAATTCCAAAATGTAATAATTTTTAATTGTAAAAATGTTTGTCTCAAAGGACAAATCATTAAAGAATTCTAATGATAAAGCTTTTAATATATTTATTATAAAGTGGAGAGAATTTGTTTGTTTGTTCGTTTGTTTGTTTATCTTTGCCTAATTAAAGTCAGCATCTACAGCGAGAGATGTAAAATATCTGTGAAATTCCAGAAAAACAAGACATTACATCAATAAAGAATTGTTGTCATGGTTACGTTTTACGTAGCTTTGATTTTCAACAGATTTTAATTTAGGATTTTTTTTTTTTTTTTAAATATATAAAATGACTCCATTTTACTCCTAAAGATATTAATTCTCTTAATATCTTATCTATAAAACAACAATTACAATTATTGACTTTAGACATACTACTTTTTACCCAGTTGTGTTTACATTTAATAAAAATGTGGCTCCTCTTGTAGGAAATTTCAAATAACAAAAATTAATATAAACTAAAAATGTAAAAAAAAATCAAACTGAAAATCAAATGAGCCTCTCAGACTGACTGCAAAAGACAGACATTGGAAAGATCCAAAACCAGACATGAACTAATGGGTAAAATAATAAATAGTAACTCACTCACTCACTCACTCATCTTCTACCGCTTATCCGAACTACCTCGGATCTCAGGCGTCATCGGGCATCAAGGCAGGATACACCCTGGACGGAGTGCCAACCCATCACAGGGCACACACACACACACTCTCATTCACACACTCACACACTACGGACAGTTTTCCAGAGATGCCAATCAACCTACCATGCATGTCTTTGGACCGGGGGAGGAAACCGGAGTACCCGGAGGAAACCCCCGAGGCACGGGGAGAACATGCAAACTCCACACACACAAGGTGGAGGCGGGAATCGAACCCCCAACCCTGGAGGTGTGAGGTGAACGTGCTAACCACTAAGCCACCGTGCCCCCCATAAATATTTATCATTATCATTAAAGAATATTAAAGAAGAGCTATAAAGAAAACCTATAGCAGGACGACTAGCGAAGCTTCATAAGCTTCAGAGTGAAATGAAGCTTCACAGTGAAATGAAATAAAAGCTTCACAAAGTGGAGAAACTCTATGATGTTAGGGCAAAAGTGAGGAGAGGAAACATGTCCCTTTCTTGGAAAGAAAAGAATAGAAAACATGCAAGGCGAAGATCGTGTGAACTACGAGTGCCATGTGCGCTGAAATGTGATTGGACGAGGGGACATGCTGAAGAAATGATCTGGTTAAAAAGAGGAACATGCATTAAATATATATATATATATATATATATATATATATATATATATATATATATATATATATATATATATACACATAAAGACAAGTTGGGTGATTACGCCACATGTAACCCTGTTACCAGCTGGTTTATTTGCTGTCTTGCTCGACCGGCGATAAACCAATCCTCAGCTGAATTTTCATGAATTTGACTGTTTATTTCTTTTCGGTTTTAATTGAAAATTTATTCTTAAAGGGCCTTTTTACACCTGGTCACTTCATGCGTTTTCTGTGATCGATAGCTATCTGATGGTAAAAAGACCAGGTCTAAATGCCCTCCGAAACGTTTCAGAGACGGATATAAATCCGATGGTACAAACCCCTTCAGGAGGTGGTCTGGGACGCATTTCAGATGAAACTGGACAGGTGTAAATGAATGTGGTTGTTCAAGCCACATACGTCAGCGCTATACTCCTCCCAAACGGAAGTACGTCACTCGCAGGTGACTCACGAGTCGTGCATCGCGCCAGAAACAAATAACATGGACGACACGCAGGCACTTATTGCTCTTTGGAGCGATGAAAGCGTCCAACAAAAGCTTTGTAAAACATATAGAAACAAAAGCATACAAACCAAAACGTGTTCCGTTTCAATTACCCCGGAAATGAGGTAAAATATATTAGCATTTTGGGCGGGAGTAGAAAGATCGGATCGATATCCGATTCGCCAAGACGCATTTATGTGGCCTAATGTAAATGGAACAGTTTTAACAAATCAGATAGATATCGGATCAGAGACAACACATGAAGTGACCAGGTGTAAAAAGGCCCTTAGATACATTCAGATTGTGTGAGCTAGTCTGGGCCAATGTAGTGTGAAGAAGATGTGGGATGTGGATAAGGTGGATAAGGTGTTGGACTACTGTTCAGAGGGTCATGAGTTTGAATCCCAAGTCCACCAAGTTGCGAGGCCCTTAACACTCGATTGCTCAGTTGTATAAATTGAAATAAAAATGTAAGTCGCTCTGGATGAGGGAATCTGCTAAATGCCATAAAAGTAAGAACAAATTTTCCTGCACTCTGGCTTAAAATAAAGTTAAATAAACGAATAAATAACATAAACGCTATTGTTCTGAAACTGGAGACTCCTTTCGTAACAGAAAACATCGTATGTACAGATCTGTGTATGTGGATCTGTATCCGCTGTACAAGCAGCTTAGTGTTGTGTTTAAGACTGAGGGGTGAATGTTAATGTATAAAGTGTAATAGTTCATATGAGTGTAATGATGGTGTAGAAGAGGAAGGGTGTTAATCTCTCACAGCTCTCTAACTCACACACTGCTGTTAAAGCAACACTTGCGCCAGCTGCACTGATTGAACTCGTCGTGTCTCTGCTGTTTGTTTGCTGTCTCCATATTTTCATGTGTAATTAAGCTGAAATGATTCCCTGTCAGCTCGCGTTTACGGCACGCTGTTAAAACACTAATTGTCCTTTTATCGCACTTTAAGGGAATGACTGCAATTAGACAAATAAAAGGGAAGTAAAATTGTTTTTTATCAGGCGTGTAATTTGAACGCTCGCGTCGTAAAAGAGCGCAGGAACAAACGAGTGAAGAAAAGTGAATTAATGTGCGAGTCATTCAGCTTGTAATCAGCCCTCATACTCACTGTGAATGAACACGACCTCGTGTGTGTGTGTGTGTGTGTGTGTGCCTGCATGCGTGTGTGTGTGTGTGTGTGTGTGTGCCTGCGTGCATGTGTGTATGTGTGTGTGTGAGAAGAGAGAGAAAGAGAGACAGAGGTGGGACTGGATAACAGAGTTTAAAGGTGGGGTCTCTGTTGTTTGAAAGCCAATGTTGACATTTGAAATCACCAAAACAAACACGCCCCTAACCCAAAAGGGTCCCACCCCTGTTTTGATAGCTCCGCCCACACATATACCAGACAAGTATAACCCAAGTATAACCCAGGCAACTATTATGGCGGGACCATGTTGGGGCAGCTGGCCGAGGGGATATTTTTATCATTAAATGAACACAATGAGTAATACTATGGTCATACAAATGTGTTTTTGTAGTACTGTGTGTTGTACCGTGAAAGGTTTAGCTCCGTTTCACGCGGAAGACGTTCAGTTCTCTCCAGCGCTGGAAAGCTGATCCTATATTAACACGTCCTACTTCTTACCTTATCGTAAGTCTTTCTTCTCTTTCTTTCTTTGTTTTTATCCTCCATGTCAATGTTAAAACCGCTTTCTGCTAATGTCACACATGCGCACTGAACACTCTCTCCGCCCATATTGACAAGACACGCCCCTTTCTGCTCATTGGCTACACGTTTGTTTTGTTTTTGTTTTGTTTGGCTGCCCAACGCAGTTTTCTGAAGCATTTCTCAAACAATGGAGACCTCACCTTTAATACTAGTTAATAAGTCCTATCACTAGGACTGATATTATTTTTCAATTTGTATTTATCATGTTATCCAGTTTAAGTTTTTACTTTTTTACTAAATAAAATATAACTGTTTTTATCTTGTTGGTTTAAAGTTTTTTTTTTCCACATTTTATTAGTAGATGTTATTTAAATGTTAAAAACATAATTTCCCCCCCTAATTGTACAAGTTTATGGATGACTATAATTTATTTATTTTTTTTACAAAATTATTATTTTTTTATACATACTTTGTATACTTTTTTTTATAGTCATAGCTACATTTTTATTTTCCTATTATTAGTAATAGTAATTCTCTCTCTCTCTCTCTCTCTCTCTCTTGCTCTCTCTCACTCTGTCTCTCTCTCTTTGCCTGTCCAGTCTTTTTCTTCCCTTAACACAGTGAGATTATGTTTATTAATCACATTCTATGAAGCTCAGCCTCTAATTGGTGTCATTTCTCTCTCTGTCCATCTTTCTCTTCCACTCTGTCCAGTTCTCTCTCTCTTTCCCTCTCTCTCTGGCTCTCTCTCTCTCTCTCTCTCTCTCTCTCTCTCTCTCTCTCTCTCTCTCTCTGTGCATCTGCCCCCACACCCTGCTCTTATTAAATCTGGAGGATCTAATCATTCTCTCCATCCATCGTGGTGTAATGTGCATGGTGATGGATGTGATGAGTGTTAATAGAACACCGCTGTCTCTCAGATTCATAAAAAAATTGACCTTTCCCGATGCAGCTCGTATAACTAAGCGCTCGGTCTGAGGATGATGAAGAGTGATGATGAGTTCACATCGTTGTTTTCTTTAATGTTAAAAACAGTTAATAACACTGTGTTTTCCCACTGAATTCTGGGAAATATGCTGTCAGGTACATTGACAACAGACTAATCTGAGAACTGCACGAGTGGGTGTGGCTTAATATCCTCACTTGATTGACAGCCCTCTGAGCCTTCATCTGCTGACCATGACAGCTAGGTTAGCATCGGCTCCTGACGATCGCTTTGAGTCATTAATTTATCCTTTACTCAGAAAGTTACATTTCATTTTCAAGTGTTGTTTTCATACAAGTTTTACTCATTAAATTAGCTTTTACTTGCTATTTAGCAATTTACTCGCTAGTTTAGGTATTATTTTCTAGTTAAGATTTTTCTTACTCGGTTAGCTTTTATACACAACCTTGGGTTTCACTTGCTAGGTTAGCTTTAATATTCTACATAAGGGTGCTAGGTTCACACACACACTTGGCTAAGTTGTATTTGCTTGGTTAGCTTTCACACACGTGGCTAGGTTTTACTTGCTAGGTTAGCTTTCACACACTCAGCTAAGTTTCTCTTGCTAGGTTAGCTTTCACACACCACACTCTCAGCTAAGTTTCTCTTGCTAGGTTAGCTTTCACACACCACACACTCAGCTAAGTTTCTCTTGCTAGGTTAGCTTTCACACACTCAGCTAAGTTTCTCTTGCTAGGTTAGTTTTCACACACTCAGCTACTGTAAGTTTCTCTTGCTAGGTTAGCTGTCACACACTCAGCTAAGTTTCTCTTGCTAGGTTAGCTTTCACACACTCAGCTACTGTAGGTTTCTCTTGCTAGGTTAGCTGTCACACACTCAGCTAAGTTTCTCTTGCTAGGTTAGCTTTCACACACTCAGCTACTGTAAGGTTCTCTTGCTAGGTTAGCTGTCACACACTCAGCTAAGTTTCTCTTGCTAGGTTAGCTTTCACACACCACACACTCAGCTAAGTTTCTCTTGCTAGGTTAGCTTTCACACACTCAGCTACTGTAAGGTTCTCTTGCTAGGTTAGCTGTCACACACTCAGCTAAGTTTCTCTTGCTAGGTTAGCTTTCACACACCACACACTCAGCTAAGTTTCTCTTGCTAGGTTAGCTTTCACACACTCAGCTACTGTAGGTTTCTCTTGCTAGGTTAGCTGTCACACACTCAGCTAAGTTTCTCTTGCTAGGTTAGCTTTCACACACTCAGCTACTGTAAGGTTCTCTTGCTAGGTTAGCTGTCACACACTCAGCTAAGTTTCTCTTGCTAGGTTAGCTTTCACACACCACACACTCAGCTAAGTTTCTCTTGCTAGGTTAGCTTTCACACACTCAGCTACTGTAGGTTTCTCTTGCTAGGTTAGCTGTCACACACTCAGCTAAGTTTCTCTTGCTAGGTTAGCTTTCACACACTCAGCTACTGTAAGGTTCTCTTGCTAGGTTAGCTGTCACACACTCAGCTAAGTTTCTCTTGCTAGGCAGGACTCTCAAGTGTCACGCATTGAGAGTGACAGTCCCTCATGTCGGTCTTTTCTCACGTTCTCCTGCCACACATCGTATTTGTCACGCAGAAAAACTTTTTGACTATTTATCATATATTTAATAAGCCGCAGCGCCCAAAATGTATCAGTCCGCACCGCTGTCTCTATGGAACCGGGCGGGAATCAAACGCGTCTCCCCTGGAGCTCTTAGTCGAGCCTGACACTTATCAGCCAATCAAAAAAAAAGAGGCTACACAACAGCCAATCAGAAAATAGCAATATTGTATCTGGGTAAGATTTAACGCAACAACAAATGAAAAAAAGCAGATCCTGGAATTGTTCAGCATCGTCGTTGTTCACCCACAGAGAAAAGCACTGGCACTTTGAGCACAGAGTAAGTCATGATCTCCTGTTGTAATGTTACAACAAATTCACAACTTGTTTGACACAAACAATGACATTGTGACTGCTGTTGGAGACGTTTCCCAGATAATCAGCATGAGTTTCTCATGTGTCTGTAACTTAGCCAACAGTTTTACAGCCTGTTCACTGACAACACCTGCTCAGAACATGTAGTCTAGGGCCAGTGGTTCTCAAACTGGGGGCCCTGAGATGGTCCCAGGGGGCCCCGCTTCACTGACAAAACCTGCTCACAACAAGTAGTCTAGGCCAGTGCTTCTCAAACTGGGGCCCTGAGATGGTGCCATGGGGCCCCGGTTCACTGACTCAGCTAAGTTTTATTTGCTAGGTTACTTTCACACACCACACACTCAGCTAAGTTTGACTTGCTAGGTTAACTGTTACATGTTAGGTTTATTTAGTTTACTAGTTTCCTGCCACTTGCAGGTTTAGCTCTGCTCACTGAACATCTAACATGAAAAGGTTATGGTGAAATTCAAGAACATGTTAAAGCCACGTTCTGTGTTTATTATTTTTTTAACCACAGATCGTGACTAAAAGCCATCATGACCTCAGTCTAAAGCTGACATTTGTGATAAATAAACTGGATCAGTGAACGTTTTAGTTAGCTTGTTAGGCTACCGCTAAGCTAATATCATGTTCATTATTAAATTTTTCTTAATATTAGCATCACATCAAACATACGACCATAAGCAGCGCAGCACTGAGAATAAACTCAACACATCGCATCACATGTAAATATTATAGAAATAAAAACAGAAGGACACACGGCGCGAGGCGCTGATTTCCATTCGGCTAAAAATGCACAGAGTCAGATGATGTGAGCGAAGTCTAAATTTTGCTCATCAGCATGTCGCTGGCACAATTTGTCATCCCATGTTCACACAGGAGACAGACAGAGAGGAGAGAGACAGGGAGAGAATGGGTAAGAGATTGAGTGTGTGTGTGTGTGTGTGTGTGTGTGTGTGTGTGTGTGTGTGTGTGTGAGAGAGAGAGACTGAATGAGTGTATCGAGCCGGCCGTGATACAGGAACAGATAAGGCTCAGGCTCAGATTAAAGCTCACACGCCGTGGCTCGTTATCACTCTCGCTCTGCTGGAACACACGCTGCTTCCTCACACACACGTAAACACACACACAAACACAAACACACACACACACACGCTGTGATGATCGCCTCCCTCCCCATCTGTTAGCACTAACACACAGTACTGTATGAGTGGCTGAGCTTTTCTGTCACCCGGATCATCCTGGAATTTCGAGGAGCTGAAGCCCCTGTAGGATGTGACCGAGCACCACATGACCTGTTCGATTATTACGGGTTTTTAAAAGAATCAATCGATCATTAATGACCTATTAACATCATGTCAAGTAGAATAATTACAACCTGAAACGGTCCATTAGAAGACCATAAAACCCACCCACAACCACACGATAACCAATTCTTCCTCATATCATGTTTTTCCTCATCATCGTCACCTCAGGCTTGATTATTAGGGATAGGGATAGATATATAGTATATTACATTTTAAGTTAATATTCTTGAAATTAATTTTAAACTTTAATTATATATAATCACTTATTTATTTTTTCCTTATTTTTTCTTCTTATTATTATATATATATATTTTTTTTCTCTCTCTTTCCATACTTCTGTAAAGCTGCTTTGAGACAATGGGAACTGTTAAAAGTGTTAAACAAATAAACTGAATTGAAATAAACTGAAAAATCTAATTCAATACTGCTAAAACTAATCAGACCACGGTGTAATAATCAGACTATAGTGTAATAATCAGACCACAGTGTAATAATCAGACCACACTGTAATAATCAGACTATAATGTAATAATCAGACCACACTGTAATAATCAGACTATAGTGTAATAATCAGACCACAGTGTAATAATCAGACTATAGTGTAATAATCAGACTATAGTGTAATAATCAGACCACACTGTAATAATCAGACTATAATGTAATAATCAGACCACACTGTAATAATCAGACTATAGTGTAATAATCAGACCACACTGTAATAATCAGACTATAGTGTAATAATCAGACTATAGTGTAATAATCAGACCACAGTGTAATAATCAGACCACACTGTAATAATCAGACTATAATGTAATAATCAGACCACACTGTAATAATCAGACTATAATGTAATAATCAGACCACACTGTAATAATCAGACTATAGTGTAATAATCAGAATATAGTGTAATAATCAGAATATAGTGTAATAATCAGAATATAGTGTAATAATCAGACTATAGTGTAATAATCAGAATATAGTGTAATAATCAGACCACAGTGTAATAATCAGACTATAGTGTAATAATCAGACCACAGTGTAATAATCAGACTATAGTGTAATAATCAGACCACAGTGTAATAATCAGACCACACTGTAATAATCAGACTATAGTGTAATAATCAGACTATAGTGTAATAATCAGACTATAGTGTAATAATCAGACCACAGAGTAATAATCAGACTATAGTGTAATAATCAGACCACAGTGTAATAATCAGAATATAGTGTAATAATCAGACCACACTGTAATAATCAGACTATAATGTAATAATCAGACTATAGTGTAATAATCAGACTATAGTGTAATAATCAGAATATAGTGTAATAATCAGACCACAGTGTAATAATCAGACCACAGTGTAATAATCAGACCACAGAGTAATAATCAGACCACACTGTAATAATCAGACTATAGTGTAATAATCAGACCACAGTGTAATAATCAGACCACACTGTAATAATCAGACTATAGTGTAATAATCAGACCACAGTGTAATAATCAGACCACACTGTAATAATCAGACTATAGTGTAATAATCAGACCACAGAGTAATAATCAGACCACAGTTCCAACCACACTGTAATAATCAGACCACAGAGTAATAATCAGACTATAGTGTAATAATCAGACCACACTGTAATAATCAGACCACACTGTAATAATCAGACTATAGTGTAATAATCAGACTATAGTGTAATAATCAGACCACAGAGTAATAATCAGACCACAGTGTAATAATCAGACTATAGTGTAATAATCAGACTATAGTGTAATAATCAGACTATAGTGTAATAATCAGACCACAGTGTAATAATCAGACCACACTGTAATAATCAGACTATAGTGTAATAATCAGACTATAGTGTAATAATCAGACCACAGAGTAATAATCAGACTATAGTATAATAATCAGACCACAGAGTAATAATCAGACCACACTGTAATAATCAGACCACAGTGTAATAATCAGACTATAGTGTAATAATCAGACTATAGTGTAATAATCAGACTATAGTGTAATAATCAGACCACACTGTAATAATCAGACTATAGTGTAATAATCAGACCACACTGTAATAATCAGACTATAGTGTAATAATCAGACCACACTGTAATAATCAGACTATAGTGTAATAATCAGACTATAGTGTAATAATCAGACCACACTGTAATAATCAGACCACAGTGTAATAATCAGACCACACTGTAATAATCAGACTATAGTGTAATAATCAGACCACAGAGTAATAATCAGACCACAGTGTAATAATCAGACCACAGTGTAATAATCAGACCACACTGTAATAATCAGACTATAGTGTAATAATCAGACCACAGAGTAATAATCAGACCACAGTGTAATAATCAGACCACACTGTAATAATCAGACCACAGAGTAATAATCAGACTATAGTGTAATAATCAGACTATAGTGTAATAATCAGACCACAGAGTAATAATCAGACCACAGTGTAATAATCAGACCACACTGTAATAATCAGACCACAGAGTAATAATCAGACTATAGGGTAATAATCAGACTATAGTGTAATAATCAGACCACAGTGTGATAATCAGACCACACTGTAATAATCAGACTATAGTGTAATAATCAGACCACAGAGTAATAATCAGACTATAGTGTAATAATCAGAACACAGAGTAATAATCAGACCACAGTGTTATAATCAGACCACACTGTAATAATCAGACCACAGAGTAATAATCAGACTATAGTGTAATAATCAGACTATAGTGTAATAATCAGACCACAGTGTAATAATCAGACCACACTGTAATAATCAGACTATAGTGTAATAATCAGACTATAGTGTAATAATCAGACTATAGTGTAATAATCAGACCACAGAGTAATAATCAGACCACACTGTAATAATCAGACCACAGAGTAATAATCAGACTATAGTGTTATAATCAGACCACAGAGTAATAATCAGACCACACTGTAATAATCAGACCACAGAGTAATAATCAGACTATAGTGTTATAATCAGACCACAGAGTAATAATCAGACTATAGTGTTATAATCAGACCACAGTTCCCACTACACTGTATGAGTGATAATTCTAAATATCATCACTGTTTTACCATTTGTTCAGTCTCTTTCTCACACACACACACACACACACACACACACACACACACACACACACACACACACAGATAGACTGCGTCATGACCGTCTGAAGCGAAGCTTTTGCGTGTTAATCTCAGTGTTAACACACAGCCGAGTCGGAGCAGGGAGGTGAGACTATTTATGTCTGATGGGTTTGTTTGGTGAGACGATGAGTTTATATTTAAAGCTGTAAATGTTTCACAGGTTCAGTGAGAGCGAGGTCAGCGTCAGCGCCCATTAAATATACAGCTCACCATCTTCTGCTGACAGACGTGTTGATACACATTTACAGCAGCTTTTAACTCCACTTTTTTATTGACTGATGTGTAAATACAAAAGGCACATTCATAATTTTAGATCTGACGCTTTGCTATTAATCAACCAATGAGATTAGAAAGGAGGCGGGGCTTAACAAAATCAGACCCTTCTCTGAAACATCATTAATCCTTACAGTTTAAAGTGTGTTTGTTCTGTAAGATTTATTTATACCATATTTAACTGAACGCTCGAGTGCTCACAGAGAACAACGTCTTCTTGGATTCAGAAGTGAGTTTGTAAAATTCTTCCTAATTCTTGTAGCACAACTGTAATAAAATATAAACAACAGCACAGCAAAGTTTTATGGAGAATTATGCTCATCAGTAAGGAACTGTAGAATATTTTCTGGTTAACGGCAACTTTATGAACACGATATACACTCCTACATTCCTCTGTAACACACACACACACACACACACACACCAGACATTCCTTTACAACTCACAACAACATCCTGTGATTGATATTTTAATGCCTTTATTAGCTCTGATTGCCAGAATGCCTCTGTGCCAATAACTATGCAGCTAAGTGTCAATAGATAGATAGATAGATAGATAGATAGATAGATAGATAGATGGATTTACTTCTGCCATTCTCAACTCTATCTATCTTGTATGTGTGTGTGTGTGTGTGTGGTGTGTGTGTGTGGAGTGTGGTGTGTGTGTGTGTGTGGGGTGTGTGTGTGTGTGTGGTGTGTGTGTGTATGTAC
>NC_083464.1:2952500-2962500 GCF_030014155.1 Tachysurus vachellii | reverse complement strand
ATAAACATTTTTTTTTAATTAGCAGAATAGTGTTGAGTCTTATTTTAGGTGTAATGAATATATAATGTTTAATTAACTGTAGTGTTCAGGTCATACCTTCACCACTAAGAACCACCAACATCACAGTCTTTTAGTACTGAATTAACACCGTGAGCGATGATTTAATGCACATAGTGAAATATATTAAAATCTGCACTGTACGAGGAGGTGATATGAAATGAGTCGCTAACAGTTTTCAGGTCAGACCTACATGATCCACATGAATGTTCAGTGTTTAATTAATTAACACACACTCTGAATTGAAGGATATAATGCTTCATTAACACAAATGTAATTAACAAAGAGATATAGTGTTTAATGAACCCTACTGTGTCGGATTTAAAGGTGTAATAATTACTATTACTCTTTAATTATCAATAGATTAATTAATAATCAACAGATTGTGTTCAGGTCATATCCAGATCCCTGAAACTGGAGTTTAGGTATAAAATAAAAAGACTAAAATGCACATTATAATAGCCATACAGTGTTGGTTTAACACCCACCCACACCCACACACACATACACCTATACAGCTGAGTTAACACACTGTTAGTTCGACTCTTATCTTATTTAATCATCTGTTTGCGAAAGTGTGCGATTGTGTTGTTATTTCTGATGGTGTTAATCACCAGTAGGATCATTTGAGGTGGTTGGAGATGATTGTGAGGTTATTTGTGTAGGTGTTAATTGGCGGTGTAGATGATAAGGTTAAGTCTTATAGGTGCTGACGGAAAACTAAGTGCTAGATCAGCGGCGTGTGTGTTAATTCAGCGCAGAAAGAGTTAATCTGTCACAGTAGGTGTTAATTCGATACCTTGGGATGTGGCTGAGACTCGAATTATCGCATCTACACAATAAAAGGGATTTTTTTTGTTTGTTTGTTTGTTTTGTTTTACAAGCGACTATTTTATCCAACCTGCGTGCGTAAAAGTGCGTAAAATAAAGCGTGCGGACAGGTAACGTAAACACGCGCACCGCACACACACACACACACACACACACACACACTCACTATCTCTTGTAGAGTGCCACACACATACACACATGCATTACAGGATGCAGGACAGGTGCAAATACTTACATGATTGCGCTTTTTGCAGGATCTCCTCTGTGTTAAATATTACGAATTAACAGTGATGATGATGATGATGATGACAAAGAGTGCAACAAGTTGAAGGAGAGAAGGCGCAGGGTGCTCTGTTAAAGCTCAGTGCGAGGAGGTCGAGGGGGGAAAAACACACACATGCAGGGCAGGCATCACCCTAAAGTTGATGACCAGCACCCCCTCCCTCCGACCGAACTGAAACGAGCTGACTAATTTAAAAAAAAAAAAAAAAAAAGAGAGAGAGAGAGAGACAGGGTTTGGATGTCCGATAGCGCGTCAATCCAAGCTGCTGGACATGTCTGATGCGGATCTAATCTTTTTTTGCAGTTGTTTGTTTGTTTCACAAAGAAGAAGAAGAAGAAGAAGAAAATAGGAACTGATATGTGCACTTTAAAGAGTCCCAACAATTCCCCTGTTTTTGTTTTTTCTCTTTTCTTTTTTTTTTGCGCTCTTGCCGCCGGAGCCCAAAAATACAAACCCCGTCCACGTGAAAGTTGAGACGCTCGAGAGGCTGCGATGTCCTCCGATCAGTTGCTCAATTTCCACTTTAAACATCCATAAAAGAGCCACCAAGAAAAAAGCTCGGTCCCAAAATGAGAGAGAGACAGAGAGAGAGAGAGACAGAGAGAGAGAGAGACAGAGAGAGAGAGAGAGAGAGTCCTGCACTGCAGAAATGCACTCCCTGTGCGCGTATGTGTGTATGAGTGTGTGTGTGTGTGTGTATATGAGTGTGTGTATGTGTGTGTGTCTGTATGTCTTTTTCTTTCTCGGCGAGACGCGAATTCGCACCGGTGAGAGCCCCCGTTTTGTGCCGAGGTTGTGAGAATCTGAATCTTCTCCCTCCGTCACATCCACATCCATCCATCCGCGCGCGCGCGCACACACACACACTCTCTCTCTCTCACACACACACACATACACACACACACACACCCTACCCATCCCGTTTACGCTTACGAGTGATCCACCTTCGAACAGATTCTTTTATGAATTACTCTTATAAACCATCTTATATGGGAGGGAATCGAATCTTTATTATAATTCCTGAATATTTATTCATGATATTGATATTGGATAATATACCGTTACACGCTCTATTTTGCGTAATGGTTCTTTTGCAATGACTCTTTTTAAGTGACACAGGCGCGAGAGTCGACTCTTGTGAGCGAACGAATCGACTCTTACCTGTCTATGCTATGTACCGTTTATAATTTAATTCAAGTACATTATGTATGTCTATTGAACAGTTCAGCTTTCCACAAACTATTGCAATAAATATTTTGTTAACGACTCTTTTTTAAGTGACACAGTTACTTAAAAACTTTCTTGTGCGAACGAATCGACTCCTTCCAATCTATGAAAGTTTTAATATTAATTACATTTTGTTTGTTCATGCAGACTCATGATATTAGACTGTTTATTTTTACACAGCCTGTCATGGATAATGATTTTTAATAGGTCTGAATTAACAGAATACAGAATTAACAGAATTTTTCTGAAGTTAAAATACACAGTTGCGAAAGTCTATTCTAAGGTGAACGCTTTCCAATCTATGCAACTTTTAATTTTTATTTTAAATAATTAATAATTAAATTATTATTGGACATTTTGCTTTTACACAACCAATGCTAATATTTTTTTTTTTTTTAACTACAATTATTGTTATTATTTTTTTTTAATTGAGTCGGAATCGTTCCTACCAAAGTGAATCGACTCTTGTGGGAACGGTATATCTATGTGAGTTCTGCTCATTTCTGTTTTCTCCCCTTGAGACTGAATCAAATGAATCATTTGTCGCGTGTTTCGATTCAGTCCAGTGGGTTTGTTCAAAGGATTCGAATCAATCGAGTGAGTCGAGTCTTAATGAACAATACTGTAGTAATGGAATGCGGCACGTGCAGGAGATTCCTTTATCTCCGCCTAATATTTTACACGTTCTTTCAGGTCCGTAAATTAGGGATTAAGATTTATTTATTTATTTATTTATGGATTTCTCTCTCTCTCTCTCTCTCTCTCTCTCTCTCTCTCTCTCTCTCTCTCTCTCTCTTTCTCTCTCTCTCTCCTTCTGAAAAATTACACATGAATAATTTTTTTTTCAGAAAAACTTTTGTATTTTTTTTTTAAAGAATTAAACTAAACTTTCCTTTCTAGATGAATATTCAGTCCCTTGGATGCTTTGTCTCTACAAACTCGACCGGCGTCCCACCTGTATCAGGTCGCCCAGTTCACTGTGCTGACCTCTACGATCAAATCGTGTGGAGACAAAGATCTGAGCAAGAGTATAAAGATAGAAAACTTTTGGATGTAAAGATAGAAAACTTTTGGATGTTCCCAGGAGCACAGTGGACTCCATCACAGGAAAAACCGACAGGACTCCAGTGGAGAGAAACTCACTATATAGTAATAGTAATTATATAGTAAATATAGTAAACTCAGGGAGCATTATGATAAGACACTGCTCACCAGGTACTGCTCATCAGGTACTGCTCACCAGACACTGCTCACCAGGTACTGCTCACCAGGCACTGCTCACCAGGTACTGCTCATCAGGTACTGCTCACCAGGTACTGCTCATCAGGTACTGCTCACCAGGTACTGCTCATCAGGTACTGCTCACCAGGTACTGCTCATCAGGTACTGCTCACCAGGTACTGCTCACCATGCACTGCTCACCAGGTACTGCTCATCAGGTACTGCTCACCAGGTACTGCTCACCATGCACTGCTCACCAGGTACTGCTCATCAGACACTGCTCACCAGGTACTGCTCACCAGGTACTGCTCACCATGCACTGCTCACCAGGTACTGCTCATCAGGTACTGCTCACCAGGTACTGCTCACCAGGCACTGCTCACCAGGTACTGCTCATCAGGCACTGCTCACCAGGTACTGCTCACCAGGCACTGCTCACCAGGTACTGCTCACCAGGTACTGCTCATCAGGCACTGCTCACCAGGCACTGCTCACCAGGCACTGCTCACCAGACACTGCTCACCAGGCACTGCTCACCAGGTACTGCTCACCAGACACTGCTCACCAGACACTGCTCACCAGGTACTGCTCACCAGGTACTGCTCATCAGGCACTGCTCACCAGGTACTGCTCACCAGACACTGCTCACCAGGTACTGCTCACCAGGTACTGCTCACCAGACACTGCTCACCAGACACTGCTCACCAGGTACTGCTCATCAGGCACTGCTCACCAGGCACTGCTCACCAGGCACTGCTCACCAGGTACTGCTCACCAGGTACTGCTCACCAGACACTGCTCACCAGGTACTGCTCACCAGACACTGCTCACCAGGCACTGCTCACCAGGTACTGCTCACCAGGCACTGCTCACCAGACACTGCTCACCAGGTACTGCTCACCAGGCACTGCTTACCAGGCACTGCTCACCAGGTACTGCTCACCAGGCACTGCTCACCAGGTACTGCTCACCAGGCACTGCTCACCAGACACTGCTCACCAGACACTGCTCACCATGCACTGCTCATCAGGTACTGCTCACCAGGTACTGCTCATCAGGTACTGCTCACCATGCACTGCTCACCAGGTACTGCTCATCAGGTATTGCTCACCAGGTACTGCTCACCATGCACTGCTCACCAGGTACTGCTCATCAGGCACTGCTCACCAGGTACTGCTCACCAGGCACTGCTCACCAGGTACTGCTCATCAGGTACTGCTCACCAGGTACTGCTCACCATGCACTGCTCACCAGGTACTGCTCACCAGGTACTGCTCATCAGGCACTGCTCACCAGGTACTGCTCACCAGGCACTGCTCACCAGACACTGCTCACCAGGCACTGCTCACCAGGTACTGCTCACCAGGTACTGCTCACCAGACACTGCTCACCAGGTACTGCTCATCAGGCACTGCTCACCAGACACTGCTCACCAGGTACTGCTCACCAGGCACTGCTCACCAGGCACTGCTCACCAGGTACTGCTCACCAGGCACTGCTCACCAGGTACTGCTCACCAGGTACTGCTCACCAGACACTGCTCACCAGGTACTGCTCACCAGGTACTGCTCACCAGGCACTGCTCACCAGGCACTGCTCACCAGGTACTGCTCACCAGGTACTGCTCACCAGACACTGCTCACCAGACACTGCTCACCAGGTACTGCTCACCAGGTACTGCTCACCAGGCACTGCTCACCAGGTACTGCTCACCAGGTACTGCTCACCAGACACTGCTCACCAGACACTGCTCACCAGGTACTGCTCATCAGGCACTGCTCACCAGGCACTGCTCACCAGGCACTGCTCACCAGGTACTGCTCACCAGACACTGCTCACCAGGTACTGCTCACCAGGTACTGCTCACCAGGTACTGCTCACCAGACACTGCTCACCAGGCACTGCTCACCAGGTACTGCTCACCAGACACTGCTCACCAGACTCTGCTCACCAGGTACTGCTCACCAGGTACTGCTCACCAGGCACTGCTCACCAGACACTGCTCACCAGACACTGCTCACCAGGCACTGCTCACCAGACACTGCTCACCAGGCACTGCTCATCAGGTACTGCTCACTGACTGGCTAAAACCATACCTGTAGTGAAGCATGGTGGTGGTATAATGAATGCATCCAAGCACAGAGATGAAAAGCTGCTCCAGATTAACGTAGAATAAATCTTCTTAAATGCAAGAGTTCAACACGTGTGCAGTTATCTACTTATCAAAGAAGGCTGAAAGCTGGAATTTACAGTATCTCCTTAAGCCAAACAGACTTCTACCTGTTTGTTCTCTGGTTAAGAGACTCCGGTTTCCAAAGAAATTAATTTAAAGGTTTACCACAAAAAAAAAAAAAAAATGCCAAAATGTTATAAAGATAAACATGTTTATGTTTCAGCAGCATGTCTCTCACCTCATCCCCACCCTTTTCCACTTAATACTTGAAGTAGTGTAAAAAGAAAAGTGCATCAGAGAAAGCTACAGTGTGGCAGAATAATACGAGGTAATTAGCTAATGGTGCTTAGCAGTAGGTACTGATCACCACTTTAAAGCTGATTAAAGTGAATTAAAGTTAATGCTACACACACACACACACACACACACACACACACACACAAACAAAACAATCCTGACATGAGCAATAATCAGGGAGATGCATGACATAACACACACACATTCTATCACACATTGTATTATACACACACTGCATTATGTACTGCACACTGCACACAGAATATACACTTTAGTTTAAATGCAGAAGAGGCAGAAAAAGGAGAAATGTTAACTGTGTACAGAGGAACCCCAGAGGAACTAGTTCAAATGGATGCATGAGATCTCTTTCTTAACGGTCCATGTTCATGTTATTTCATATCTGACTGTACTAGCAGCTGCAGCTATAGTGTTGTGGTGTGTGTGTGTGTGTGTGTGTGTGTGTGTGTGTTCAGTAATCTCTGTAATAATCTATGCATCAATCCATAGTCCAGTTGTTCCATCCCTACTAATCAGTAGGCTACCATGATATGTCTGTTGCTATGGTTACATCACTTAGTCTTTTATGTGTCTGCCAGATTAACCTTAATACCGTCAGTCATGTCTTAAAATCTGACTACTGAGTATGTAATTAAATCACACTTGCTCCACATGACAATAATTAATTAATTATTATTTAATGTCATGTTCTGTCCTGTTTTCACCGATATTATAGTAGCTATAAACAGGGTTAGAACACTGACACTAGAGACTCCTTCCATCTTTCTCACATCCATGATTTTTACTCCTCTGCACATGGAGTTTGCATTGAAAGCTGAAACGGAAGCCCAGTGAGATGTCCTAAAGTAATCTGAAACCTGACCCCAACGCTGAATGTTAGAAAAAGATGCTAACAATAAACATTTAGCCAAAGCAGAAGAAGCCATAAAAACTCGTAAATCTAAAAGGATCAATAAAGTGTTAAGTGCCATCCACAAGGCAGATGTGTTCCGGTGGCTGCGCTTCCTCTCTGCCTGCTGTTACATCTAAATTCACGTGTCCACGTGTCCAAAAGGAGGCGCTTTTTCCTGGTCAGGGCCGTGTTGGATCTGGGGCCGATCGCAGGAACACCGTGCGTGAGGCAGGAATACACACTGTAAGGGATAACAGTAGAGCACACAACTAGAACTTCTGTTGGTGAGCGAAAGAAAGAAAGAAAGAAAGAAAGAAAGAAAGAAAGAAAGAAAGAAAGAAAGAAAGAAAGAACCATGAAAGAAGTAATAAAAAGAGCAAAAGAGAACTAGATTTGTAAAGTTCGTCACAACAAACTTTGATGTTGGCTTTGACGATGCAAGTATTCGCAACGGATGGTGCTTTTTGGAGGCAAGTGGACATAATGGTTAGTGTTGCTTTTGGAGGCAAGTGGACAGAAAGCTAGGGTGCCAAAACATTTGGAGGTAAGCGGAGACAAGCATGTGACATCATCCAAATACTCCTGAGGAAATTCCCCACATTGGGCTGATTGTTTTGATATGTCACTTATCCATGTTGTGCTAATTTTTGATTTTCACGTGACATCACATGACATCATCAGAATACACGTGAGGACGTTCCCCTTATTGTTCTGAGTGTTTTGATATGTCACATGTCCATGTTGTAAAAAGTTTTTTGATTTTGCATATTTTGGGGGCGGGGCTGCGGCAAAACCGAAAGGCCAGTCGGTACACCAATTTAAAATGTTGTTTAGAGTATCACCCTAAAGGAGCTGGCCGAGTTTGGTGTAGATAGTTCGAAAGCTTGCCGAGTTATAAACCTCCAAATTTTATAATGGGAGTCTATGGGAAAAAAGACCACTTTGAGACCCGGTACCGGAAGTACCGGTACTCGGATCGCTTAGAAAAGTCATAGCAACAAACTTCAGACCAGGTTCTACAATATATCCAAATTTGGTGCATGTGGAACGAAAGCTCTAGGCCACATTAATTTTTATAAATTTTTGTCTAAGCTTAAATAGGAAAACAGAATGTTGGCTTCTACAAAGCGACATAATAAAAAATGAGAAATCTCTTTCTGTCTCTCTCTTTGTTTTTCTCTCTGTCTAACGTTCTCTCTGTATTTTTCTCTAAACAACCCCAGCAGCACTTGTCCAAATTGAAATATCATATTAAGTAAAAACAATATCCGAGCAGGAATTACAAGGCAGCGTAATCCAAAAAGTGTGTGATTGGAAGAGGATTATGAAGGAGCCAGCGGCGAGGTGGATTTACTCACGAGCTGGAGACTGATTTGCAGCCCGGCCGTGGATTTAGCGCTGTCCTACCTCGTGATGTTATGTCCCTTTGTCACAGATATTAGATTTTATTTCACCCCGTCTAACTGCTAGGGGTGGTGAGAATCACCTGGATACCTTCTTATGCATGCTAAGACCTTCAACAGTGTCACCCAGTGACCACATGATGTAGTGTTGAATATAAATACTGCTGTCATACAGCCAGAGTTCTCGTTCTCCTTCACTTTCTTGCCTTATACGCACCTTCTGGACCTATCTACAGCTAGTGAGTTACAGATACCACCTCATCCATATCTGGAAATGAACTCTTATCACCTACTGTTGTCTCTTTCTTGCTTCCTACGTGGTTACTAGATTGCATTTGTTTGCTTGCTATCTATCTTTACTTCACTCTCTGTAGCATTCATCTATTGGTGTGTCGGGGAAGTCGTGGCCTAATGGTTAGAGAGATTGACTCCTAACCCTAAGGTTGTGGGTTCGAGTCTCGGGCCGGCAATACCACGACTGAGGTGCCCTTGAGCAAGGCACCGAACCCCGGTGAGTTCTGAGTATGGGCCACCATAATTATCTGTATGTCACATCATGTCATCCATTGGAGATGCACGGTTCAGTGGTTCTCCTGTGCCATTCTGCAAGCTCCACCACTAACCACGTGGAGTTAGCTGGACTATGCTAACATACAGACTTTTGTTTCTCCTTAATCCCCCCATACCCTTGTTCAGTGGGGAATCCCTTGGCACTACCTGACTGCTGCTCAGCACAACCAACATGTTCAAGTGCCCACTTTCAATGTACTGATGGTGTCCCCTGTTAAGCGGGAACACTGTGCATCGTCATCCCGCTCATTTGTACAGTCCAGCTTCTAGAAATGTGTAATTTAACCCTGCAAAAGCTACCCTATGTTCCTGTGGGCCTATGGTACTGTGGGCCTATGGTACTGTGGGCCTGTGACCAATCAAGCCCTGGAGAAGACAGCACAAGTTTCAACCACTAATCAAACGGAATCTGCCAATGTCACTAGTACCATGAGTGTTTTTGAAATGCATGCAATCAACCATGACACCCTTGATTTGGAAGTCTCCTATGTGCCCTCACGTTCCTACAGAGGATTTAATATGGCAGAATATCCCAATTTTAAATGACGTTGTATCTGCAGGAAAATGCAGGGTTTCATGGCACCATAGATGGCGCCTTGCTGGGGGTTCCTAAACTCGTCACAGATTTTCTGAAGGGTTTGATACCCTGGACTCATCGTCTGTTTATACTGATGAAGAACCTGACAAGTTTCTTTGCTTCAGGACCAGACTGCAGAGGTTCAATAATCAGATCAGCTGTTCATCTGTCCTGGGGGAAAGAAACAAGAGGCTTCCCTGTTTAAAGAGAGACCAGCACAGTGTGTGGTGGACATTATCATCATGGCCTGTAGGTGGAACAGACACCTGGTGCCCATCATGACATGCTATTCCTTGAGGATCATCTCCAGGATATCTGCACTGCTGCCATCTGGACATCTGGACATGTCCCACCTATACATTTATACATTCATGTATTTATTTATTCACTGCCCTTTATGTCTACTGACATGTATGGGACTTAACAAAGGATTCGGTTGTTAACCTGGAAC
>NC_083464.1:2940000-2942500 GCF_030014155.1 Tachysurus vachellii | reverse complement strand
TCTCTCTCTCTCTCTCTCTCTCTCTCTCTCTCTCTCTCTCTCGGGCCGTCTGGCGTTGGCTCCTGGGCAGCTGTGTTGGCGTTGGTCCAGACCCGCTGTGAGTCGCCTCACACTCTCGGCCGTGATGGACGGCACGTTCTGCTGTTAACCTTAACAAAACAACAACACGTCGCCACGGGCCGTCAGTCCCACTGTGTGCTGGCCAGCTACGTGTCATGGTTTAAAAACCAGGGCTGTGTTCAAAATATCACCACTACATAGGCTGCCTACATAGTCAATCTGACCTTTATAATGAACACAAAAGGAAAGAGAGAAAGCTTCCTTTTAGCTTCTCAGATAAATCGAACACAAATCTTCTGTAGAATTGTTGATTAAAATTCCTAATTAAAACATTTCTCTCTATTGTAGTGTGTTGTTGTGGATCGAGAGTGACAGGAGTTTTATTTTCTGTCTAATAATACAGTGTAGATCTTTCACTTTCCTGCGACCAAACAAACAAACAAACAATAACAGAAATGAGTTTAAACAAGCAAACTAATATTGATTAAATCATCATTTTGTTACTAAACAACAAACATACAAACGTTACTTCTATAATTTACTATTAAACAAACAAACAAACAAACAAATAATCATCAGTTCAGTCACCTTTTACTAAACAAATAAACTTGAAACAAACACACTAACAAACTTGAAGAATAAATCCAATCACCTTTCTCCTAATAAATGAACAAACAAATTAATAAACAAAGAATAAATTACAGTGATGTCAGTCAGCTCCATGACACCAAACAATACACCAAACAAATTAGCAAACAAACAAAGGTCCATTGTATCACCAACCTGATATAAAACAGATAAATAAATAAAAAGGATCACTCTTTTTACTTCTCAATAAACAAACAAAATAAAGAAACAAAGAAAGACATAAATGTTGATTGTGTCAAACAAAACAAACAAGTAAACAAACAAACAAACTTGTGTGAGTGTGTTTGTGTGTAGGAGTTTAGGAGTGTGTGTGTGTGAGTGTCTGTGTGTGTGTGTGTGTGTGTGTGTAGGTGTGGGTAGGTGTGTGTGTGTGTGCGTTTGTGTGTGTGTATGTGTGTGTGTGTGTGTAGTTGTGTGTGTGAGAGTGTGTGTAGGTGTGTGTGTGTAGTTGTGTGTGTGAGAGTGTGTGTGTGTGTAGGTGTGTGTGTGTGTAGGTGTGTGTGTGTGTGTGTGTGTGTGCAATTAAGCAGGTAATCAGACTGAAACGCAGGACAGTGAGCTGAGCGTGAGCGAGACGAGGACGGAGCTGAGTTCAGTGTTCAGGAGGTTTTCAGAACAGAGTCTGTGAGATGTTCATCATGAGGACGGCGTGAACTTCAGGACAAACCTTCAGGACGTCTATCGATTCACTCTGAAATGTAACACGGCTTCTGCAGCAGTTACAGTAAATTCCAGAAAAATAAATATGCTCTGATGGAGTGTGTGCATGTGTGTGTGTGTGTGTGTGTGTGTTGCAGCAGCGTCAGGACAGAACTCATCTCCGGTTCCTGATTTTAGAACATACACACTCACAGATATCACACAGAGACCTGATTATCCTCCGTTATTTTATTTCACTTAACCAAATAAAACAAGCAGAAACATCAGGATTCTTCATCCATAAAGTGTTTCCTTATCATTAAGGACTTAAACCTAGCACTCGTCTGGGAACCCTTATAGAACTCATTTTACATTTAATTTAACTCTTAAATTGTATTTATTTATTTATTTATTTATTTATTTATTCAAATTCAAATGAAATTCTTAACCATGTAACCATGACTCTCTCTATCATAAGAAAAAGGAACAAATAGAAAAGAAGAGATAGTTAAAATAGAATAAAAAAAGAAAAGAAAATAAATATCTATCTATCTATCTATCTATCTATCTATCTATATATCTATATATATATATATATATCTATATATATATATATATATATATATATCTATCTATCTATATATCTATATATATATATATATATATATATATATATATATATATATATATATATATATATATATATATATAAAATTTTTTATTTATTTTTATTTTTTTTATTGGTCTCTTTTTCAGATTTAGAAATAAATATTCAATTAGAAGTTTTACGTCTAAATTATATTTAATTCATATTTATAATATTTGATATATTTTTTATGTGTAGTTTATTTAATTCCTTAATATTAAATGAAACATATATTTCGATGAATTCTTTAATGATCATATTTTCCTTCGATTCTTTACTCCACTCCACATCCGTGTTATTCGGTGCCGCTGTGAAGAAGGAAAAAGCTCCTGAACTTAAGAACAACATCATTTCTGAATAAATTGGCCATGAACTGAACGCTTGTGTGCCATTTTGAAAGTGCAGCCCCTCTGATTTGTGCCCTGTAGGGTGGAATGCTTGCGGAGGATTTTTGTAGACGTATCATTTCTCCTCCGTAACGAGCCATGGGACGTGTGTTTTACCCCG
>NC_083464.1:2907500-2932500 GCF_030014155.1 Tachysurus vachellii | reverse complement strand
CTGACTGTCTTGTCTATTTAGTTGAGCCGCGTTGCCTTGAGCAGCGCGGAATCCTCTGTTGTCTTCTGTTGTCATCATGTCTGGTTTTGTCTTTGTCCTGTTTCGTGTTTCTTTAAGTTAATAAACACTGTTTTCTTTTAGCTATCCTGCATTTGGGTCTGTTTTTTCCCCGCGTCCATGACAATATACACTTTTAAAAAAGAAGGTTCTTTGAAAGTTCCTCAAGGGTTTGTTGGTTGCTTAGAGGGCTCTTAACCTATAAAAAGTTAAAAAGTTCTGCTTGGAACCCTGACACATTGTAGGGATTAAGATATTATTTAGAATTTTGAATTTGTATTGTATACTGGCCCGAGTTAATAAACACACACTCTTAGAAAATGGGTTCTTCAAAAGTTCTTTAAGGGCTTCTAAAGGATTGGCTAAATAAGACTTCATAGATTGCTAAAAACATTCTACTTGGAACCCTATCAGGCAGAAGGGATTAATAATAAAATGTCAACCATAATGTTTGAGTCTGTACTGAGCATTTACACTTATTCAAAGGTGTTCTTAAAGGGTTCTTTAAAGGATCATTACATAGTTAGCTGTAACCACTACATTAACAGGGTTCTTTAAGGGTTCCGTAAGGGTTCCTGCATGAATAAGCATTCTTAGCTTCTTTAAAAAGTCATACTTAGAACACAATCGAGAAAATAATGAGCAGTGATTTGTAGACGGTATTGTACACAATTAATACTACACTCTTATTTCAAGGGTTCTTTAATCAAATAGTTCTTTAAAACTTTACAATGTTTTAAAGAACCTTTAAACAGTCACACAATGAGTTTCATATAAAAACACGTACATGATTAGATTTTTACTGCACACTGTCTCAGTGATTCTCAATAAACGCATGAAGCTTGAGAACAAAAGGGTTCATCAAGGGTTCTCTAAAGGTTCAAATTTTCAGAGAAAATCATTTCATATTCACTGTTTCCTGCATTCTTCATAGCTCCGCCCAGTCCACTTGCCACTCCCCTCTCAGTGAGACTACAGATTAATAACTTTAGTTTAGTCTTCGTCCGATTACTTCAGTCTTATAATGATGTTCTTCCAGTTCTGCTGCTAATCTGTGGTAAAGTCCAGCTTGAAGAGGATGTCATCATACAGCACTGCTTTAGCATTAAAAATCCAACAGTTTACAATTATCCAACAATCCAGCATGTATTACACTAATCAAAACGTTATGTTGTATAAACATTACCTTGTATAAACGTTACATTGTATAAACGTTACGTTCTATAAACATTACGTTCTATAAACATTACATTGAATAAACGTTACGTTGTATAAACGTTACGTTGTATAATCGTTACGTTGTATAAACGTTATGTTGTATAAACGTTACGTTCTATAAACATTACATTGAATAAAGGTTACGTTGTATAAACGTTACGTTCTATAAACATTACATTGAATAAACGTTACGTTGTATAAACGTTACGTTGTATAAACGTTATGTCCTATAAACGTTACATCCTATAAACATTACATTGAATAAACATTACATTGAATAAACGTTACATTGTATAAACCTTACGTTGTATAAACATTACATTTTATAAACATTACATTGAATAAACGTTACGTTGTATAAAAGTTACGTTGTATAAACGTTATGTCCTATAAACGTTACGTCCTATAAACATTACATTGAATAAACGTTACGTTGTCTTTTATCCGTCACTGTGATTGAACCAACATGAGAAAAACTGTTAAAACCTCATATGATTTATTCCTCTCTGGACTCTAAGGGTTTTTCCAGGACAATTGTGAACACACACACACACACACACACACACACACACACACACACACACACTCGTATCAAATGAATTTAAAGTGGCTGTAAAACGGCTAAAGCTGATATCTCAACATGAGTTCACACTCACTGAGTCAAATGAGCCTTTACTTTTCAGCGCTGTCATTAATCACACACACACACACACACACACACACACACACACACACACACACACACACATGTGTGTGTGAGCTCAGAGTGTAGTCTGGTGTTTGTGGTGATGGCCATAATGAGATTTCACTTAATTGCCCGAGTTTGTAAAACGACCGCAGAAAGCTTGCTGTTGTCTAAATACGGCACTGATTGTCGCATCAACGTCCTACAGTGTTCTCAGGTCACCTTCAATTAACACACACACACACACACACACACACACACACACACACACACACACACACACACACACACACATTACCTTAGCTCTGGTCTATACAGACCTGTATTCATTACACACTGTCCTAATATGCTTTACTTTACATCAAAAATATTATTTTCATTATTTTTAGGCAATAAATAATAGTTTATTAATAAAATAAGAATAAATAAATAATATGAATAAATATACAAAATGGTATATAAATGATTAAATTAATGATTAATAATTATTAGTTTATCTCATGTTTCCTTATTTAATAATGATCAATTTAAATATGATACTATTTTAATCATATAAATGAATAATTATATAATTATAATATAATAATAAAATATTATATAATAAATTCTCAGAGTAATGAAAATGTTCAAAGTTTTTTTGCTTTCTTTACTGATTATATTTATATATGATTACAGACACAGACACACTCTAATAAGTCAGTGCTCTATTACATGTTTATAAATGGTTTATTAGGTCATGTGATGGTTATTACATATCTGATTCACTTTAATCAAAGGTCTGGGTTATAAGTCTCTCTCTCTCTCTCTCTCTCTCTCTCTCTCTATCTCTCTCTCTCTCTCTCCTCCATGATGGTAAGAGTTTCCATCTGTATGTTTATATACTTATTAATTTAGACTATTATTAGACTACATTAATAACAATGTATTATAATACATTCATAAATCATTATAACTGTCATAATTCTTTATGAAATGACAGAACTCTTTCAGCTCTCTTTATATCTGTTTATACACTGTTCTCGCTCTTTTTCTTTCTTTCTCTCTCCTTTTCTCCCCGTTTTCCTCTCTTTTTTTCTCATCTATAATTCCTTCTCAATTCTTTCTCTGTTTACCCCCGCTCTCATTTTTGTCTACATTTCCTTCCTTTCTCTTTCTTTCTTTCTTTCTTTCTTTCTTTCTTTCTTTCTTTCTTTCTTTCTTTCTATGTCTTTTTTATCTTGCTTTGTACACATTCTCTCTCATTCTATTCCTTTCTCTCCTCTTTTTCTCTGTTACTGGTCTCTCTCTCTCTCTCTCTCTCTCTCTCTCTCTCTCTCTCTCTCCCCCAACCTTCTTGCATAATGGAAATTATTATCATTGTAATTTAAAACTAGGGTTAGCGTTAGCTAATATAAATCTGTCATTCCTGTCACAGCTGAAGCTACTGAAGACCTTTTGACCAATCAGGATTCAGAATTTAACCACGCTGCATAAACTCAGTTATTCAAATTGTCCAAAAAACTCTCCATACATTAAACCAATAAACGATTTTATTTAATCTATTTTCTGTTTTAAAAAAAACTATATATATATATATATATATATATATATATATATATATATATATATATATATATATATATATATATATATAAAGCTTCAATAAGATCTTTAGACCTCTCTGTGACTTCTCCTCCTGCTCATTGCTCATTGTTTGTGTTTAAACATCTCCTGGGACTTGTTTCATTCACTCACCAAAACCTCCTTCAATTTCCTGCAGCTAAAACGATGCACATTAACTCTGAAAAGAAGTGACCCTGAGCACGGAGCGTTAATAAAATCACACACATGTGGCCTTTTTCCTAAAGAGAAGCTTGGAGATTGATCACTGAGAGACTTCATGAAGTGTGTACTGTCAGATTTATGTGTTTATTATCATAATTTATTTATTATTTACTTATGTTAATGCTAATTAAATTATGATAATAAGCAAATAAATCTGACAGCCACTAAAATTAAAATAGTAATAAAGCATAATCTTAATTTTATAAGAAAATAAAGTCAAATAAAATAAGCAGTGGGCTTAAAAGAATCGGAAGTTTCCACCGTGTTGCCAGATGTTCTAAAAAGCCTATTTCAAAATGCTACATAAACATCTCTGGAGATGTAATCCTACATATTAAAATAGATTAGATCCATATATGGTCAAAACAGTATAATCTGTCATCATAATGTGAATAATTGTAATTAATAAAGATCATCAAAAATAACACACTTTTTCTTGACCATTTGAGTGAACTTGAGTTCTGTGCTTCACTCCTATTGGTTCAGTCCACAGAGTTTGACTCCGCCCACTTCGCACATCTCTGTAATGTCTATAATGTTAATGTTTGCTCATTTGAGAATCTGATCTAAGTGTCAGAAAGTATCAGGTTTTAGTGACATTTTACCTTCAAGCATCTTGTGCTCTCCAATTAGCACACAGCTCACAGCTAACGTTTGTGAGAAACACCTGAGGCACCCAGACACCATCACCGTCATTTACACTACATTTGTCTATAGATATTTTCATATAGATTATATTCTCTCACTCGGGATGTGAAATAAGATGAGTTAAAGCCTCATGTTTTTGTTCCACTTGCCCAAAATAGAAGGAGATGTACCTTATTGTCTGTTCTCATTGAGATGCGTGTTGTGTATTTGTGTTTGTATTCTGCAGGGACGCCTCGGGCCGAGATCAAGGCATTCGAGGAGAAAACGATTAATTCAGGGAGCTGTTGCCGGGCATGATTAGGTCAAACCTCTGCATTGTGTTTTTTCCCCGTCATATTCTTAAACTCTGTGAACAGCCAGGAGGAAAAATTCCGCTCTCAGACTAACGTCTTATTATGTTTACCATGTGGCCAAAAGTATGTGCACCCCTGCCGTCACACCCGTATGTGGTTCTTTAGTGTTCCCACAAACTTTAAAGCACACAGATTTCTCTGTCTTGGAACTAGGAGACCCGCTTGTCCCTGTGCACAAACC
This sequence comes from Tachysurus vachellii, assembly GCF_030014155.1. NCBI lineage: Eukaryota > Metazoa > Chordata > Actinopteri > Siluriformes > Bagridae > Tachysurus > Tachysurus vachellii. The sequence continues at coordinate 2,927,534 of NC_083464.1, read as the reverse complement.
TCCAGAGCTTCATGAAGACACGGTGAAATTTGAAGTAAAATAACTCAAGTGTCCTCCACTAAGCCCTGACTCTGACTCAACACCACTGAACACCTCTGGGATGAACTGGAGTCTGATCAACATCCTGAATATCAAAGTCTTACCTCACTAATGCTCTTGAAGAGAAGAGAAGAGAAGAGAAGAGAAGAGAAGAGAAGAGAAGAGAAGAGAAGAGAAGAGAGTTAACGTGAAGAGAAGAGAATTAAAGAGAAGAGAAGAGAGTTAAAGTGAAGAGAATAGAAGAGAAGAGAAGAGAAGAGAATTAAAGAGAAGAGAAGAGAATTAAAGTGAAGAGAAGAGAAGAGAAGAGAAGAGAAGAGAAGAGAAGAGAAGAGAAGAGAATTAAAGTGAAGAGAAGAGAAGAGAGTTAAAGTGAAGAGAAGAGAAGAGAAGAGAAGGGAAGAAAATTAAAGAGAAGAGAAGAGAAGAGAAGAGAATTAAAGTGAAGAGAAGAGAAGAGAAGAGAAGAGAAGAGAAGAGAAGAGAAGAGAGTTAAAGTGAAGAGAAGAGAAGAGAATAAGAAGAGAGTTAAAGTGCAGAGAAGAGAAGATAATTAAAGAGAAGAGAAGAGAAGAGAATTAAAGAGAAGAGAAGAGAAGCGAGTTAAAGTGAAGAGAAGCACAAGCTTTTGCCCATAGAACATATAGTGTGAAAAGTCCATAAAATTCCATTAACGGTAGTTTTATTAAAGTTTGAAACAATTTGAATTTGTTAATTGTATTTAATATTGATGTATAATATAAACGAACCCCCTGCCTTTGTGTAAAGTGCCTTTACACCACACTACTGTTTAATTCTGGATGCTGATTGGTCAGAAGCTACTGAACAAATCACTATTATTATTATTATTATTATTATTAATGTGCTAATGCTAATACATTATCGTTTCCATAGAAGCATCTTAATTCATCTAATTAATCTCAAGAGATAGAAGAAGACTTGTGAGGGAACGATTGTTTATAGCTTCTATAACATAAGCGAGAACGGCGACAAAATCCTTCGAGACTGAAGCTGGTAATAAACCAGGAGTTAACTGTAGTTAATGGTACTGAAGCTGCAGAGGTGTTAATTGTGTTCTTTAAAATGCCTGTGTGGGATTCTGTAAGAGAAAGCTAATTATTTATTTAAATGAGAATAATATCTATCTTTTCACATGTCCTATCTGATCGACCGCATCAATGGGTGCAAAAATGACTTTTAAAAAAGTTCTTATTTAAGTCCTTTTTATTAGCCTCATCGTTTGATGTTTTTACCTCCAACCACAAGCTGGAGTGAGACAGAGAGGTCAAATCATCACCTGAGACCCAACACTGTTCCTTCATTATGACCCTGTTCATCATCATCCAGATGAAGTCACACCTCAGTCTCGCTAAATAAAGAAGGTACAGAATGTTAATAAATGTTTTATCCAGAAGATGAATACAGCACATTTTATACAGTGCAGTAAGTGTGCAGAAGTAGGAACATTTAAATAAAAGTTAAACAAGTGATGGATGTAAATGTGTTAAGGTTGTTAAGGTCTGATATTAAAGAAAAGACTTAAACAAAGAAGATAAAAAAAAAATTAAAACTGTGATTATCCTGAATATTGGATTAGAGCTCTAATTGTTCCTGAACATTAAAGATAAGATCAGATTTTCCTGAAAATTAAATTAGAGTAAAGCTCTGATTTTTGTAAACATTAGATTAGATTAAAGCTCAGATGTTCCTGAACATTAGATTAGATGAGAGCTCTGATGTTCATTAACACCAGATTAGACTGAAGATCAGAGCTCTCATCTAATCTAATGTTCAGGAACATCTGAGCTTTAATCTAATCTAATGTTAATGAACATCATAGCTCTCATCTAATCTAAGGTACATCAGATTAGACTGAAGATCAGATCATCCTGAACATTAGATTAGATGAGAGCTATGATGTTCATTAACATTAGATTAGATTGAAGATCAGATCATCCTGAACATTAGATTAGATAATAGCTCTGATGTTCATTAATATTAGATTAGATTGAAGATCAGATTGTCCTGAACATTAGATTAGATGAGAGCTCTGATGTTCATTAACATTAGATTAGATTAAAGCTCAGATGTTCCTGAATATTAGATTAGATGAGAGCTCTGATGTTCATTAACATTAGATTAGACTGAAGATCAGATCGTCCTGAACATTAGATTAGATGAGAGCTCTGATGTTCATTAACATCAGATTAGACTGAAGATCAGATCATCCTGACCATTAGATTAGAGAGAGCTCTGATGTTCATTAACAATAGATTAGATTGAAGATCAGATCGTCCTGAACATTAGATTTGAACTCTGATTATCCTGAAATTAGATATCAGATATTTTGGAACTTTCATGCTGAACTCCCTCTGGTTTTCTCTCTGTATACATTTCCATGGTGCCGGTGTTGCCGATAGAGATATGCCTCTGTTTAACGACAGTCCGGGTATCTGATTTTTTCCGATCTAAACAGTGTCCTTGGCAACACAGTGAATAATAAAAAATGGACGTTTATTCTAATCAGTGCGTCTGATGGAACAAAACATTTCACATAGGACTCCATCAGTGGGGTATGTGACTTCATTAGAAAGTGTGTGTGTGTGTGTGTGTGTGTGTGTTACTGTGGTTAAGCGTTGCTATCACTACCAGGTGGTAATTTCAGCCATGTGAAAAGTCTGAAGCAAATTTCTGTCACAAAGAATTTCAGACAGAAAATTCTAACGCTAACGATGATAAATTAGCATTGTGCTTTCTGTTCTCTACACATATTAGCACTTTTAATATTAAATGATATTCTCTGTAAGAATGTTACAAGAACTAGTTACGAGACTGGAAATATATTCCACAGTACTGCAACAGCATGCTAACGCTATGTCACTACCGCTAATTAGCATTCAATAATAATTAGCATAACAATAATCCATTGTTATTAGCTTTAATGTATTGTTAGCCACGTAAACATTTAAGAACTCATCTAACCAGGCTAATAAGTTATCGTTGCTATAGCATTGTCTCGTTCACTAGGACTCGTACAGCAGACGCTCCGCCGATAATGAACAGATATTTAAATGTTTTTCTGTAAGGAAATTAATAGTAATTATGTGGTTAATTACATAGATGTTTATGTCCTTTGTTGTAGCTTCATTTTCAAGATTCAAGTTTTCCTCTTCTTTAAAAAACAAACAAACACAATTTGATATGCTTATGCTGAGGCTTATGTTTTATTCCCGTTGATTGAACCTTCACATTAAAGTATTACTGCAATTCTTAACAATCGGTTTGTGTTTTTTAATGCTTATATATAATATACATATATAATGTGTATAATGTACTTCATTTATATGTTATTATTCATTATTTTAAAAATAAAATACACAAACACACGTCACTGTTAGTCTCAGTGAAGGAGGTGTGGCCTCTGTGTGTTAGTCTCAGTGAAGGAGGTGTGGCCTCTGAGTGTTAGTCTCAGTGAAGGAGGTGTGGCCTCTGAGTGTTAGTCTCAGTGAAGGAGGTGTGACCTCTGGGTGTTAGTCTCAGTGAAGGAGGTGTGACCTCTGTGTGTTAGTCTCAGTGAAGGAGGTGTGGCCTCTGAGTGTTAGTCTCAGTGAAGGAGGTGTGACCTCTGGGTGTTAGTCTCAGTGAAGGAGGTGTGACCTCTGTGTGTTAGTCTCAGTGAAGGAGGTGTGGCCTCTGAGTGTTAGTCTCAGTGAAGGAGGTGTGACCTCTGTGTGTTAGTCTCAGTGAAGGAGGTGTGACCTCTGGGTGTTAGTATCAGTGAAGGAGGTGTGACCTCTGTGTGTTAGTATCAGTGAAGGAGGTGTGACCTCTGTGTGTTAGTATCAGTGAAGGAGGTGTGGCCTCTGGGTGTCAATCTCAGTGAAGGAGGTGTGGCCTCTGTGTGTTAGTATCAGTGAAGGAGGTGTGACCTCTGTGTGTTAGTATCAGTGAAGGAGGTGTGGCCTCTGTGTGTTAGTTTCAGTGAAGGAGGTGTGGCCTCTGTGTGTTAGTATCAGTAAAGGAGGTGTGACCTCTGTGTGTTAGTATCAGTGAAGGAGGTGTGGCCTCTGTGTGTTAGTTTCAGTGAAGGAGGTGTGGCCTCTGTGTGTTAGTCTCAGTGAAGGAGGTGTGACCTCTGTGTGTTAGTATCAGTGAAGGAGGTGTGACCTCTGTGTGTTAGTATCAGTGAAGGAGGTGTGACCTCTGTGTGTTAGTATCAGTGAAGGAGGTGTGACCTCTGTGTGTTAGTATCAGTGAAGGAGGTGTGACCTCTGTGTGTTAGTATCAGTGAAGGAGGTGTGGCCTCTGGGTGTCAATCTCAGTGAAGGAGGTGAGGTCTCCCTGTCAGTTTCAGTGAAGGAGGTGTGGCCTCCCTTTCTGTCAGTATTGATGAAGGAGGTGTGGCCTCTGTGTCAGAGAAGAAGGCATGATTTTGCTGTCAGTCACTGTTAGTTATGCATGGCTTAAAACAAAGCTAAACAAAACAAACAAACAAACAAGCAAACAACCACACAGAAAAAAAAGAAACACTGAGCTGCTGGCCAGCGTCTCATTTCAGTGGCGTCCCTCCGAAGGACTACGACGGTCTGTCCCTGTAAACACAATTCCACCAGACAGCGCTGCTAGAGCAGACCCGAGTCCACTCAGAATGATCACACACTCTGTCCCCCATCGACAAGAGAAAAGGGCACACTGCAGCCAGCACGAGGAAAAACATCACACTCACAGGAACCAAACTCACTTATAAATCCTGAAAGAAATCCTGAAACTAAAAAATAGGATGGTAACAAAGACTAAATAAATAAACTAATAAACTAAACTCCCATCACAAATGACCAACTCTACTTAGAGTGTAATTAAATAAATAAGCACGTAAGTGTTAGACTGTGTGTAAATAAAAACCTTGTATATGTGTTAATAAAATCTGCTGACAGCATGACGCGACAATTGTGTGTGTAAATGCAAGCGCTAGCATGCCAGGTCTCCAGAAAGCAGGAGGATGTGATGTTAGACAGTTCAGCGGTTGTCTCCTTTGAAAAATCCATTTAGGTGCATTAGCACAAGATGTAATTGGCGCTCCGCGTTTGTCTGATTGCACACATTGATTCACCCTCTAGGTTTGAAATTAAATTAAAGAAAGACTGAGGGCAAATACAGAGGAGACAATTCTATACGAGATTCCAGCTAATGTACTTTTCTCTCATAAGGAAAAAAAAAATCTCTTAAACACTCGTGAGAAATCAGATTAGAAATCAGATCGTTTAGAGCATGCTAATGAATACTCATGTGAGAAAGGAGAGCGAGGACGGCTTTGCAGTTCTGACGCGACTTTGCTGGAGCGACCTACAGGAAGACAAGGTAATGAGGAAACCCTGTTATAGATACATATTACATATACGGTGTCACATTCCTCATGTTCATTTATCGCTCTTTACTGCTGCGCTAACATCGCGTCTCATTGCTAATCTTTAAAGCTGAGGCTCTAGCTTGGACATGTCCAATCAGGATCACAGTAGAGCATCTGACAGGGTTGTGGTATTGATGTATAATGTGATTTCAGACAGAAAATCTTTTACAATTCGATTTTATCGGCTGATATTTAGACAAACGGTTGCTGAGGCTGCTTCCAGACACACAAACGTTATGGTTACATTTTTCCGCATGTACAGGCATTTTTAATAATGAACTCCAGACTTTACAGTATTTTGATTTACTTCTGTCTTAAAAGTGAATGCTAAACGTTCTTGAGTTAGCACACGCTACAAGCAGGAGCTGAATAATGAACACTACACAAACTATATAATATTCTGCAAATTTGACATAAAGTTGTCACTTATACATTTATACACAGTACGACATGTACAGAAATGCTTTTTAAATGCAAAGGGGAAAAAAGTCTCAATATAGGAGGCGTGGCCTCTGTGTCTCAGTCTAAATCGAGAAGACGTGGCCTTTTTGTCTCAGTCTCAGTGAAGGAGGCGTGGCCTCTGTGTCTCAGTCTCAGTGAAGGAGGCGTGGCCTCTGTGTCTCAGTCTCAATGAAGGAGGCGTGGCCTCTGTGTCTCAGACTCGGTAAAGGAGGCATGGCCTCTGTGTCTCAGTCTCAATGAAGGAGGCGTGGCCTCTGTGTCTCAGTCTCAATGAAGGAGGCATGGCCGCTGTGTCTCAGACTCGGTGAAGGAGGCGTGGCCTATGTTTCTCAGTCTCAGCGAAGGAGGCATGGCCTCTGTGTCTCAGTCTCAGTGAAGGAGGCGTGGCCTCTGTGTCTCAGTTTCAGTGAAGGAGGTGTGGCCTCTGTGTCTCAGTCTCAGTGAAGGAGGCATGACCTATGTCTCTCAGTCTCAGAGAAGGGGGCGTGGCCTCTGTGTCTCAGTCTCAGTGAAGGAGGTCTACATATCTATTAACTATATTTAAGACCTGTTGCCTGTCAGCTTATTGCAGATTATTTCATACTAAAAGTGCTTTAAATATTCCTGTTACGACGATGTTCTCTTCCAGCACACATTTGAAAGTGAAACGTATTAAAATTCATAACTTCACGAAGCCACGGTTGTGTCTTGGAAAAGATCCCAGTCTGCCACCTTAAGGTGAAGTGAGACATTCAGAAGAGATGGATGAATAGCATGTGAGACTAACAAGCTGATCAGCTTCAGCAGCAGAAATGTCTGCACAGTCACCATCCTGGTCTGTGATTGTGAAGCAGGAGCTCACCTTTGTTCACTAACTTTGGGTGTTCACTAAAAACACAGGTTGTGAGTACAGGTGGTGAAAAGCAAGGATCCTTCACACAAGGTTTCAGAGTCCCTGGGACCTGATGCTCCTCTGAATTCAGATGAACCCCCAGTAGAGCTGCATCGGTATCATGTCTATGGCAGACCCAGGACATGTTGGAGATCTGCCAGATGGAGCTGGAATCTGAGGCTGGTGTTGCCTGTTGCTACAGCAACCACTACAAAGAAAAGCAAAAGGAAACAAAATCAATTCATTGTTTATATAAAAAATAATTCCACCAGAAGGTTAGTATGAGGTCAACAATGTCTGCTTGGATTGCATTGTCGAAATAGAAGTCTTCCTAGGCCCTGAGCATCACACTGCATTAACATCACAATAGAACGCTAGACGTCTTCTAATTTGCCTGGTGTTATAGGAAGAACACCACCCAGTATGCTGCCTACCATACCTCGTCATGCTCATCAGCTGTTTCTATGCACGCTCGTAGACGTCCTAGTTCCTTCCTCGTCTCAGGTTGTGTCCTGGTCTTGCCATATTGTTTGTGTACAACAGCATATTTAGAACAAACTGTGAGATTATACAGCAGCGTCCTGGTGTGTTTTACGTCCCCAAATTGCTCAGGATTTTAAATAAATCACAGATGTAAGTACGAGCAGAAAAGCACACAAACAGCCGGTCCATTCTAGACAGAAATCAGGCTTTTTTTATTTCCTCGGGTATGCAAGTCCCGTTCAAGGTTCCTGCAGACCGCTAAAATATTAATGCTTCCCACTTTTTTCCTTCTGCAGTGTGAATAATGGAAGATGGTCACACTGGCCTGGCGGTGTTTTTGGCCAGCACACACACACACACACACACACACAAAAGAGCTGACCATGACCCAGTGTTGATTCTCTCATCCAATATTTCATCATTATTTAGCTACATGTTCAGCAACATTGTCTCGTACAGACAACAAATATCTAATGTAAGTCTTTCTGTTTCAATCCAAAATGTGTTTCGTGCCTGAGTGTCATTGACATTCTGCTGTGGCAACAGAAAATAACCAACCAATGAAACAAAAAAAAAACACTCATGAATTATTTCTAAGTGAATAAAGATTTGCTGATTTGACTCAGTTGTCTGGTCTCAGTATTTTCAGTATGGCTGCTCTGACTTTAAATAACAATTCACTGGAGATCACAAACAGAGTTCTTTAATCCTATTGTTTATTATAACGGTCTCAGTGAAGGAGGTGTGGCCTCACTTTGTCAGTCTCACTGAAGGAGGCGTGGTCTCTGACTTCAGTCTGAGTGGAGGGGGTGTGGTCTCTCTCTGTGAGTCTCAGGGAAGAAGGTGTGGTCTCTGTCAGTCTCAGGGAAGAAGGTGTGGTCTCTGTCAGTCTCAGTGAAGGAGGTGTGGTCTCTGACTTCAGTCTCAGTGAAAAAGGTGTGGTCTCTGTCAGTCTCAGTGAAAAAGGTGTGGTCTCTGTCAGTCTCAGTGAAGGAGGTGTGGTCTCTGTCAGTCTCAGTGAAGGAGGTGTGGTCTCTGTCAGTCTCAGTGAAGGAGGTGTGGTCTCTGTCAATCTCAGTGAACAAAGTGTGGTCTCTGTCAGTCTCAGTGAACAAAGTGTGGTCTCTGTCAGTCTCAGTGAAGGAGGTGTGGTCTCTGACTTCAGTCTCATTGAAAAAGGTGTGGTCTCTGTCAGTCTCAGTGAAAAAGGTGTGGTCTCTGTCAGTCTCAGTGAAGGAGGTGTGGTCTCTGTCAGTCTCAGTGAAGGAGGTGTGGTATATGTCAGTCTCAGTGAAGGAGGTGTGGTCTCTGTCAGTCTCAGTGAAGGAGGTGTGGTCTCTGTCAGTCTCAGTGAAGGAGGTGTGGTCTCTGTCAGTCTCAGTGAAGGAGGTGTGGTCTCCTTATTTGCTGACAGAAATGATTTGGCTGTCAGTCAAAGTTAGAGATTTGTGGTTTCTGTGACTCTTTTAAAAGCCTTTTCAGTGCAACCTAGCGTCTAACCTGAACATACAGGACTCTCTAAAATAAACCACTGACCTGAGAAGAAGATGAGGTTTTACGCAAAGTTAAGAGGAAAGTAAAGTAATTTATGCTCTCTGTACATTTTTAATGTTATCTTCACTAATCTTACCCTGATTGAACTCATCTTTTAATCATCAAATCTCTTGGGAAGTCAGAAAACATGGTTTTCAGCAGCAGCAGCAACGTGGGGATGTGAAATCAGCTGCAATATCACAGACTCCACTCGCCTGCTCCTGTAATACACAGAAACGGTGGGGATTCTGCACACAAAGAGCCGCCGCAGTCTTTTTGTTGTGAAACTGCTGAACTGGACTTGACCGCTACCCTGTGTGTTTTTCACCTGGAGGTGAGAGTCAGATAGTCACGATGAGTTCAACAAGCAAAGACAAAACAGAGACCGTTGTGTTTATATCAAATATAGCACCTCTGCACATGGAAGCACAAGCTGCACAGATAATTAGCAAGCTGATATGATTCCTGTAATGAAGCGAAAGTAAATGTGTATCTCGCCGAGAAAATCAGAGGTCACAGTTCCTCTTTCGAGGTAACTTGCATGCTGCTAAACAACTGATAGCTGTTGCATGAAAATAGAATACAGTGGTGTGAAAAAGTGTTGGCCCCCTTCCTGATTTTTTATTTTTTTGCACGTTTCTCATGCAAGTTTAAATATTATTCAAGATAATAAACACAACATGCAGTTTTTAAATGAAGGTTTTTATTATTAAGGGAAAACAAAATCCAAACCCACATGGCCCAGTGTAAAAAAGTGTTTGCCCCCTTTTAAAATATTTAACACACCCGAGTTCACTTTCTCTAGCCACACCCAGGCCTGATTACTGCCACACATGTTCACAATCAAGAAATAAATAAATAAATAAATAAGACCTGACTGACAAAGTGAAGAGAACCAAAAGATCCTCAAAACAGCACATCATGCTGAGATCCAAAGAAATTCAGGAACAAATGAGTAATTTGTAATTGAGATCTATCAATCTGGAAAAGTGGGGGGCACGGTGGCTTAGTGGTTAGCACGTTCGCCTCACACCTCCAGGGTCGTGGTTCGATTCCCGCCTCCACCTTGTGTGTGTGGAGTTTCATGTTCTCCCCGTGCCTCGGGGGTTTGAGTGTGTGTGCCCTGCGATGGGTTGGCACTCCGTCCAGGGTGTATCCTGCCTTGATGCCCGATGACGCCTGAGATAGGCACGGGCTCCCCGTGACCCGAGTTAGTTCGGATAAGCGGTAGAAGATGAATGAATGAATGAATCTGGAAAAGGTTATAAAGCCATTTCTAAAGCTTTGGGACTCCAGCGAACCACAGTGATAGCCATTATTCACAAATGGTGAAAACATGGAACAGTGATGAACCTTCCCAGGATTGGCCGGCTGACCAAAATTACCCCAAGACCAGAGCGACGACTCATCCAAGATGTCACAAAAGATCCCACAACAACATCCAAAGAACTGCCGGCCTCACTTGCCTCAGTTAAGGTCAGTGTTCATGACTCCACCATAAGGAAGAGACTGGGCAAAAATGGCCTGCATGGCATAGTTCCAAGACGAAAACTGCTGCTGAGCAAAAAGAACATAAAGGATCATCTCAGATTTGCCAGAAAACATCTTGTTGATCCACAAGACTTTTGGGAAATTACTCTGTGGACTGAGGAGACAAAAGTTGAACATTTTGGAAGGTGTGTGTCGCATTACATCTGGTGTAAAAGTAACACTGCATTGCAGAAAAAGAACATCATACATCAAACATGGTGGTGGTAGTGTGACAAACTTGGGTTCTGCAGAAGGACAATGATCCAAAACACACCAGCAAGTCCACCTCTGAATGGCTGAAGAAAAACAAAATGAAGACTTTGGAGTGGCAGAGTCAAAGTCCTGACCTGAATTCTGTTGAGATGCTGTGGCAGGACCAGAAAAAGGCGGTTCATGCTCGAAAACCCTCCAATGCGGCTGAAGTACAACAATTCTGATTGATTGCAGTTCTTTCTGCTAATGGTGGCCCAACCAGTTATTATTGGGCAAGCACTTTTTCACACAGGGCCATGTAGGTTTTAGTTTTCCCTTAATAATAAAAACCTTAATTTAAAGACTGCATGTTTACTTTAAGTTATCTTTGACTAATATTTACATTTGTTCGATTGTCTGAAACATTAAAGTGTGACAAACATGCAAAAAAATTTAAAAAATCAAGACCAACACTTTTTCTCACCAATGTATGTTGGAGTTTTCTGTCATTCTCAGGCTGGAAAATTGCATCTACTTGCATTACATTTGTATTTATAGAAAAAAAAAACTAGGTTGTGCGTTTCTAAAAGAAACACACAGAAATAAATGGTAATTTGCAAATGAAATCAAATACGATCTCTGTTTAATTACATTATTGATTTTATTGATTTACACACTCAATTAACAGTCTACAGTGATCCCTCGTTTATTGCGGTTAATGGGGACCGGAATCCCCGGCGATAGGTGAAAATCAGTGAAGTAGGATTGGCCCCCCTAGGAATTTCTGTATATGTGTGTGTGGGTACCAGAATGTTTAAAATATGTATATTTATACTTTATATATATATTTTACTTAAATCTATTTAATTATAAAACCTTAATATTATACATGGCGCTTAGGAGGCATTGTAATTTCGATACGCGATACGCAGTTGACAGCGTGAACGAGAGTGGCGAGATACAACAAGGGAAGAAGCTGGGAGAGGATGCGATGATGCGCAGCCAATCAGCTCACGGGATACATCCACTCGTGCTCTCATTCGTCGATCTCGTGCCGGGAACCAATCACGTGCCTTGTCTGAGTGCCCATGGGTATGTTCAAAGCCTCTGAGAGAGTTTCTCTCTTTGTCTGGCATCCTGGGAAAGCGTTTCTCTCGCGCATCATGATGAAACAATGCTGCTTTCCGCAATACGGCTGCCGATATGGCGGTGTTTTTGAATTTTTATTTTTCGATGAATATTTTTGAAAAATCCGCGATGCACTGAGGCCGCGAAACTTGAACCGCGCAGTGGTGAGGGATTACTGTATATCTTAGAGAAATCAGAGCTCCCAGTTTACCCTACAGTCCTATAATATCCGCTTCAAAAACATAAATTAGCACAAAAAAGTTAAGAACGCTTATACTGTTATAAACCATATGTAAGGAGGCAAAGGAGTGTTATAGAAATTCTGACCATTCAGAATTCAGTACTGCTGTGGTATAATGAACTTTTACCAGCACACTGGAGTTCAATTCTGAACAAGGACACAATCAAGCAGGAGAAAACCTCATTTTATTGTTATTTAATTATATAGATTTAAAACAAAGAAGAACATTATTTTTATGGAACATGTTTCCTAGACAAAACAAGAAGAGCATATATGAGCTAATCCCTGTGATGTGTGATTTGCTTGATATATTACATAAAACAGCGTTTTAGTGCAGCATTGCCCACATGACATCCAGAGACTCTGCACTTTGTAACGCTCAATTTTTCTTGACCTCTTAATTGGGGATGTTCTTCAGCAGCCCTTCTGTAATGCCTTGATGTTCCAGTTCATCTCACCCCCAACGCTTAACATAAAAGCCTCTTCATCTTCGAGCTCCAATCACACAGAGGAAGCCTGACAATGCGACTGTGGTGACAGAATTAAGCGAGGAGATATTGAGAGCCCAGAAACGACGGCGGCGCAGTTCACAGCATGCTGCTAAATAACAGCCAGTCACATCAAGCTAATAAGCTGTAATGTATAGGCTGTGTTCAGCTGCTGCGCTCAGTCACCGTGACCCAAGTGGCTTCATAAAGTCAAATTAGGCCAGATTGAGCCTTTTTAACAGCATTCCTTAATGAACTGGATCTGATTTGTCACAGCTTTGGAAATCTGCACATAGGGACACCTGGGAAGCATGTTTTCTTTTTCTCCAGCTCCAAACATGTGCTAACAGAAACACAGCTAACTCCTTTACCTCACAGAATCCAGGTAGAGTAACAGCACTCCAGTAGATTTGTGGTTTAATAGAGTAAAATGACTTCCTAGTAAAATTCCTAGTGTGCTACTTCATAAAAGTTTAGCTACTTCATAAAAGTTTAGCTAGTATGGTACAAAATGAAACTCCATCGGCTACTATGTGATTTTCTTGGAGTTTTACAAACTTAAATAACTACAAATGATGTAACATTTTGTTAAGAATTTGCTAACCAGCTATCGGTATGCTAACTAGCTGGTTTGTTTGTAGTGAAGCCCCATCAGTTACCATGTCACTTTCTTGGAGTTTTATACACTTCAGTAACTGCAGATAATGACAAATGATACGATTAACTTGCTTTAATATTTGCATATATGCTAACTAGCTGGCTTGCTGAATTATCTATTTAGCAGAGTAGAGTAGTGAAGCTCCATTAGATTCCATGTCAGTTTCTTAGACTTCTCCTTCCAAAACAACTACAGGGACATTTTTACAACATTGACTTGCTAAATAACCAATGAACAGAGAATCTCTTCATAGCGAGGAACCATGACTTTTTCTTGAACATCAACTAGCTGGTTCGCTAGCTGGTCAGTGTGCAGATCAATGAAGCAGCATAGCTAACATTAATCAGCTGCAATTTCCTTTGAGATTATTTTCACATCCTCAAAACTTTATTAATCATCTCAAAGTGCTAGATAACTAGCTAACCAGCATGAGCTTACAACTAGCTAGTGTGTCAGCATGCCTGCTTGTTAGCTAGTTACTTACCAATCTGATATACCGCTATGTAGATATTAAGATATTTGAGTGACTAAATCATCAAGCAAATCTTCTAATTGCATCTGATTGCAGTTCAGAGCTTTGCTAGCTAGCTAAATAGCTTGTTAGGTAAGTTAGCTAGTGGAGTCAAATAAATGGTAAAAATAACACTGCTGCTCTTTCAAGGAGATTTTTTTCAAATTCCATGGATGTCATGTGCTTTCTAGTTGAAAAAAGAAAATACGTTTGCCTAAGACGTACAAAGCTAATGAGAAACTTTTAGTAATACAGCTTATGAAAACATTATTACGTCATCTTACGAAGTTTTTATGTTAAAGTTACAATCAACACTTTAAAAATTTCTGGACTTTTATACACTTAAATCAATTTACTGTATGTGACATCAACTCAGTAAATAAGCAGCTAACAAGCACAGATACTAAGTGCTAGCTAGGTAGTGTGTTAAGCAGTTTTTAATAGGCTAGTTATACAAAGAATCTTAGCTTTCAAATATAGTAGCTGGACTGCTAACTAGTTAGTCGGTAACTACTGTAGTTAACAGAGTAAAGCAACGGTCATTGAAAGTTGTATTGTACTTGCCTTTATCAATTTGGTAAAAAATGGTAGATGAAGTGATTTTTAAATAATTTTCTTTATTAATCTTTTATGTTTTGCAACAGAATCAGTGTCAAATTTAATGACATTAAAAAAATGTAAAAAAGTGCTCTTTATTTGCTCAGAAGATATCCTGCAATTATATTTTGAGCCCACAGGAGATCCTGCATCCTGGACATCATGATACACTGTTTATTTGCTTTATTTACTTACTCTTTTGGGTTTTTGTAGCAATTCACGAACACAATTCCCAACCTTGTCTTCTTTCTGTCACTCATCCCGTCTTGTAAGATTTTTTTTTAACGCTACTGTCAGTGGCTTGATGTCCAGGTGGACTTAAACGTCTCTCCTGTCTTCAGAGAGAGCGAGACGGAGATGTCTCAGCAGGTAGCAAGCAGACAGAGAGACAGGGAGAAAGTCTGAGGGCAGACATGTTTGTTTTTAAACACTGTTTCCTGTAGATATTTCCCTTTGTAAATAAAGTTTATTTTGAGAACTTTTTCAGCGTTTACGTGATATTTTATAGGACTAGAGATAATACACACAAAATGCACTGTGCATCATTTACCAGCCTCATGACACATAACTTCTACTCTTCTACTGTAACACATAATAAATATGATCAGCCCATGATGTGACTGATCAGTTCACAGATTATTTTCTGGACTGATGCTGAAACTATTCCAGTGATCAGTCCACAATACCAGTGACCAGTCCACAATGACCGTGATCAATCCACAATTCCAGTGATCAGCCCACAATTTCAGTGATCAGTCCACAATTCCAGTGATTAGTCCACAATTCCAGTGATCAGTCCACAATTCCAGTGATCAGTCCACAATTCCAGTGATCAGTCCACAATTCCAGTGATCAGTCCACAATTCCAGTCTCCAGTCCACAATTCCAGTGATCAGTCCACAATTCCAGTGATCAGTCCACAATTCCAGTGACCAGTCCACAATTCCAGTGTCCAGTCCACAATTCCAGTGATCAGTCCACAATTTCAGTGATGACTATGTTGTTTCATCGATAGAGACTTAAAGCCACTTTTTTACGTTTCTCTGGATAAGGGCATCTGCCAAATGCCACAAATGTAAATGTTTCTATGTTCAGTCCATTATCAGTTCTACATTAATTCATAATGAATAAAAATTATTGAAGATACAACATAGGATTTAATTTGATGCTAATTAATAACTGCCATAAGTCATTTATTGTAAGTAATTTAAAATGTAACCCCCAGGTGGTTCAGGGGCAGGATCCCAGACTCTCATTGCTGTGGCCAGTAGGTTTTGGGAGGGTTGCGCCAGGAAGGGCATCCAGCATTAAAATAACCCTGTGCCAAATCTAATGTGTGGACCATGTGAGGTGCTATAGCGACCCCGTACAGGGAGAAGCCAAATAGAAGTAATTTAAAAGATATTTGTTAACCATGCCATTATTTGAATTCTCTTTGGTCAAAGCTGGGCATTTTGGTCCTCCTGCTCCACTGATGTGAAGAGAAACAGACATTAACAGTGTATAATGATTAACATGTATATGTTATAAGTTGGGGGGGTCACGGTGGCTTAGTGGTTAGCATGTTCTCCTCACACCTCCAGGTTTGGGGGTTCGATTCCCGCCTCCACCTTGTGTGTGTGGAGTTTGCATGTTCTCCCCGTGCCTCGGGGGTTTCCTCCGGGTACTCCGGTTTCCTCCCCCGGTCCAAACACATGCATGGTAGGTTGATTGGCATCTCTGGAAAATTGTCCGTAGTGTGTGATTGTGTGAGTGAATGAGAGTGTGTGTGTGCCCTGTGATGGGTTGGCACTCCGTCCAGGGTGTATCCTGCCTTGATGCCCGATGACGCCTGAGATAGGCACAGGCTCCCCGTGACCCGGGGTAGTTCGGATAAGCGGTAGAAGATGAATGAATAATGTTATAAGTTATGCAAGACCAGAAATTCAGTGTATAGACATTACAGGACATACTGTATGTCATGGTGTTAGTTAAACCAAAAAAAGTGAGAATCTTCATAAAGTATCTTCCTCCTGATATATAAATATCATTGATGAATGTGAGACGTGCTTTACATCAAATATATGATTAATGGCTCGCATCTATCTCTATTTGTTCTATAATTCATGCTACCTAATGATCTACTGTATAAGAGCACTAGCCAGATTCTGAATCAACGAATCTATAAATACAGTAAGGGCTACAGCGCTGGTGACATTTGTTAATGTGCACTCACTAACGACCAGATGAATAACCCTCCTAATGAATGTGCCGAGGCCGCCGTCCCGGCCGTTTCCTACAATAGAAGCACATTTGATAATGACGACCTTTTCCATTCTCCATCGTGTCTCCATTTTGTCCAAACAAGACGGGGGGCAAAAAAAAAGTCCTACACCACCATTGCAGCATGTTAAATCTCAATTAATAGAAACTTCAGCTTTTATTCATGGCTAAAGTAGTGCTTGTCTGCACACAGCTCTGTGATATTGACTGTGGCAGCCTGATTAAAGTGTTATCATCAAGTATAGGGAAAATGCTCGGGTGGCTGTGTAGGTGTATCGATGCGCTGGTGGGAGAATAAGAAACACAGAGTAATGAGATGAAAGGGTGGGTGGGGTAAGATGGAGGAAGTAAAGGGAGATAGAAAGAAAGACAATATCGGTAAGGTTGAGTAAGAAAGGAAGCAAATGAAGGAATAAAGAGAAAGAGATAAGACCAAGAGACCAAAAACAGGATAAAGGGGTTATAGATCAAGAGATACAGTTATGTTCAAAAGGAAGCAAAACCCACTAGAAACCTGGAAAAACTAATCAAAGTAAGATTGGATGAACAACAGAACAGATGGAGAAAGAGGGAAATGTTAATAGGAAAAGATCATGAAAAGATATGGTATAAGGCCAAAAATATTCAGACCCCAATATGCTTGTTGAGCATCCCATTCTGCTGTTATTCTAAGCTCCAGACCTCTCTTCTCTTCTCTTCTCTTCTCTTCTCTTCTCTTCTCTTCTCTTCTCTTCTCTGCTGGGATGCTTTCCTCTAGATGTTAGAGCCTGGCTATGAGGATTTGTCTTCATTCACACCTTCTACAGGAGCACTAGTGAGACTGATGTAGGGATGTTGAGTCAGAGCTCAACAGGGATGTTGTGCAGGACCTTGAGCTGCTTTGTGGACTGCTAGAAATGTTTCATGGTGGATCAGGTTTGGGCTAGTAAGACGAAGGAGATCTCAAAAAAGGAGATCAAAAAAGAACTGGATGAAGGGATGTAATAGAAAGATCCAGAGTAAAGAAAGATAGAGATCTAGAATGATACAGATCCCAAAGCAACAAACAGAAAATAAAGTTCTGGTGGAAAGCAAGAAAGATAAAACTATAGAGAAGAGAAGGAAGATTTGAGATCCAGAGGAAAGCAAGAAGGTTAAAGTTCAAGATCCAGGGGAAAGCAAGAATAATAAGATCCAGAGGAAAAGAAAGAAAGATAAAACAAATCCAGAGGTATCCTGAAACCCAGTGAAAATGAACAAGAATCCCAGAGGGATACGAGCGGTTCTTGGCAAGCTGGTCTTTTCCGATTTAACATGTGCAGTGAACTTCACTTGTTCTTTCAGTCCACCATGGAGAGTGTTCTGTTCTGAGGTGCTCTGTGCTTTATGTGGGAACATGACAAAGAGGAATCTGGACAGACAGACCCCAGAGGCCTGGTGGCCTGTTTCAGAGAGCTGAGGAAAAGCTGAGTGCTGAAGTCAGATGGACTGTTCCAGAGAGCAGAGAGAGGTGAGGATCTAAAAGTTGTTGCTGTGTTCCTCACTGCTTAACATTATTCAGTCTGCAGGCTGATTAGTAGAAGGACAGAGTGGGCTTTTGCCTCCTGTCTTCTGGATAACGAGGCCTCTGAGTCATCTTTCTTTGAATTGCAAGCAAAAATGCAGTAAAAATGTTTTATCGATCTGTGTTCACCCTTGAGCTCAGCAGGGAGAGGAAAAGAAAGAGAGAGAGAGAGAGAGAGAGAGAGAGAGAGAGAGAGAGAGAGAAATGTGACTTCTGTTTTTTTACAGGTTCTTTAACGCATAAACTCCATTACCTCCTCCATCATGGCCAACACCACACTAACTGACTTTTATTACTGTTTATCATATAACTACAATACTGCGCTAGAAAGGACTCCAGGATAAACAAGCTGACGCTGTTTTTTACTGGACAGCATTTCAACTGCAAACAGACCTCAGGAGCATCACAACTTAATCATACAAAGGGATCAGTTCATGATTTCAGGGATCACTTCATGAGTTCAGCTCATGATTTCACTGATCAGCTCAAGAGTTCACTGATGGGTTCATAATTTCAGCCAATGGTTTCAACAGTCAGTTCATGATTTTATTGATCAGTTCATAATTTGAATGTTTTAGTGATCATTTTCAGTCTTCACTCTTCACTTTATTTCATGACTTTAGAGGTCATTTCATGATTTCAGTCTGCAATTCTATGATGAGCACATGGCTTTAGTGTATGACTTTAGTTTTTAATCCAAAACTTTTAACTTTAGTTCATGATTTAAGTGATCAACTGATTACTGATCAGTTCATGACTTAGTGAAAGTGACGTGACGTGACATACGGCTAAGTACGGTGACCCATACTCAGAATTTGTTCTCTGCGTTTAACCCATCCAAAGTGCACACACACAGCAGTGAACACACACACACACCGTGAACACACACCAGTGGGCAGCCATTTTATGCTGCGGCGCCCGGGGAGCAGTTGGGGGGTTTGGTGCCTTGCTCAAGGGCACCTCAGTCGTGGTATTGCCGGCCCGAGACTCGAACCCACAACCTTAGGGTTAGGAGTCAGACTCTCTAAACATTAGGCCACGACTTTAAATGTTTTTAGCATCTGGTTTTATTATCTGATCCCAATTACAGGCATCAGCCAATGATTTCAGTGATCAGTTTACAATATCAGTGATGAATCCATGTCTTCAGTGAGCAGACCTTTACAGTTCAGTCCATATTAGTTCTTGATCTTAATCCATTCCTTCTGGCACGAACTATGAGCCGCCGCCTGAGCGTCACCAGAGAGACGCGTCTCCGGAGTACTAGTGCGCTTCCGGACTACACTTCCCATTCACCACCAGTCACGCTCATTATCACCGCCACTTGTTTCTCATCTCCGCTCCCTTTAAAACCACACATGAACTTGACATCTGTGCGAGGTCTCGACTAGTCTCCGTACTGTCATTCTGAGCGTTTTCCTGTGTTCTGATTTCCTGGTATTATTCTGTTTCCTGTTTCTGACTCTTCTGACTGTTTTCTGCCTGCCCCGACCTTTTGCCTGTTCTTGACTCTGATTTTTGCCTATCCTCTGATATTTGTACCTCTGCCCATCCTGATTATTGCCTGTCTGACTACTCTTCTGATTGTGATTAAAACTAAGCTGCAAATGGATCCACAGCCGTACGCCTCCTCATTACACCTTCAAAGATCAGTCCATGATTTGTCTTGATCAGCTATTGAAGTCAGTCCATAATGTGACTAATCAGGCAATGTCTTTGATCCATATTTGTAATGATGAGTCCATGATGTCAGAGATCAATCCCTGATCTAGACCATGTGATCAGTGATCAATCCCTGATCTAGACCATGTGATCAGGGATCAATCCCTGATCTAGACCATGTGATCAGTGATCAATCCCTGATCTAGACCATGATGTCAGTGATCAATCCCTGATCTAGACCATGAGTTCAGTGATCAATCCCTGATCTAGACCATGTGATCAGTGATCAATCCCTGATCTAGACCATGTGATCAGTGATCAATCCCTGATCTAGACCATGAGATCAGTGATCAATCCCTGATCTAGACCATGATGTCAGTGATCAATCCCTGATCTAGACCATGAGTTCAGTGATCAATCCCTGATC
>NC_083464.1:2855000-2902500 GCF_030014155.1 Tachysurus vachellii | reverse complement strand
ATGCACACCAAAATCAGGCAAAGTTCAGGCAAAACTTCACAATTTTTATACAGTATTGTTTCTTCACCTAATTTAAAAAATCACCAACAAACAGAAAATGTAAAACCTTTAATATGACCAAATATTTCTGAAATACAATATATATATATATATATATATATATATATATATATATATATATATATATATATATATATATATATATTTGCATTACTTTTGTAATTTGTATAGTATAAATATTAATACAAAATACAAGCTCTTTTTTAATATTAGTATTTATTCAATTAAATTTATTATAATGAGTATTTAAACAGTAAAATATCTCATTTTGTCTTTAATTGGTAGAAACAGATCACCAAAATAATACCAGGTTTTCTGTCACATTAATTTTTACACACAAGTACGCACACACACTTATACATACACACACACACACACACACACTTACACATACACACACACACGTATGCACACGCACACACACACACACAGTTACACATACACACACACGCAAACACACACATACGCACACACTTACACATACACCCATGTACACACAGACACGCATACGCACACACTTATACATACACAGATGTATACACACACACGCATACGCACACACACATACATTCTTACACATACACACACACACAGTTACACATATACACACGCACACACATACGCATATGCACACACATACTGTGCGCAAACACACACACCGTTACACACACACGCACACACACATACGCACACACAATTACACACTTATAGACATATTCAGTCAATTAGGACCCTAGAGGGGTAAAATAAACATTTAAACACAATCAATGACATTGTTATGTTACGACAGATATTAAGCGTTAGGTGGATGTGTGAGTGTTATAAAGAGAGACGATAATGTTCAGTCATTCCTAAGAAGAGAAAATCCCTTTCAGGTCACATGATTTCTAAGTTGAAATGTTTATATTTTCACTTGTTTTACCCTGCAGGTGGATGTGAATTCATCATGACATCACATCAGTAATGTGAGATGTGAAAACCAAATGAAAAATAATGCATGTAAAAAAGTTACAAAATTTTAAAAATCAAGGGAAACATGAAAATAAAAAAACTGATTGAATGAATGTGGTGAAAATAAAATGTGCTACAATAATAATATTCATTCATTCATTCATTCATTCATTCATTCATTTTCTACCGCTTATCTGAACTACCTCGGGTCACGGAGGTAGTGCCAATCCAATGGAGTGCCAACCCATCGCAGGGCACACACACACACACACACACTCTCATTCACTCACACACTCACACACTATGGACAATTTTCCAGAGATGCCAATCAACCTACCATGCATGTCTTTGGACCGGGGGAGGAAACCGGAGTACCCGGAGGAAACCCCCGAGGCACGGGGAGAACATGCAAACTCCACACACACAAGGCGAAGGCGGGATTATTATTATTATTATTATTATTATTATTATTATTATTATTATTATTATTATTATTATTATTGTTATTATTATTGTTATTATTATTATTGTTATTATTATTATTATTATTGTTATTATTATTATTATTATTATTATTAGCACAAATTACCCTGACAAAATTCAACACGTACAAATAAACCAATCCCTTGAAAAGCTACATGTCATCCAATCCAAAAAGTCTGATTTTAAAATAACTGTGAATATAATAATATAATATCTGAAAATTAGACACAAATATTTCAATCGGGTAAAAATAAAAGTAATACTCATGAATGCGATAACTGAAATCGTTTTTTTTTTTAATTTCCAGTGTGTAAAATTCACATGTAAAGCTAAACCTGGAAATCTTAGAAAAAATACTAAACACACCTTGTGGTTAGTTTGAGCATCTACATTTTAATTAATTTTAATAAACTATAACATTAACAGCTGAAATAAATAAAACAAATCAAAGCAATAACATGTCCAAAAATCTGAGTCTGTGATTGAGGTTTCGACCCTTAAATCTGCTCTCCACAAGAACGAGCCGAGTGAAAACAGCAGAACACGTCACACTGTGGCTTAAAACGATGATTCATATTTGATTGCATGGTGTGTTGTGGAGAAAAGGTCAAATAGGGCTTTAGTGTTCACAGAGAGAGAGAGAGAGAGAGAGAGAGAGAGAGAGAGAGAGAGAGAGAGAGAGAGAGAGAGAGAGAGAGAGAGAGAGAGAGAGAGAGAGAGAGAGAGAGAGAGAGAGAGAGAGAGAGAGAGAGAGAGAAAGCGTGAGAGAGAGAGATCATGTGAGAAGAACCACAGAGAGAGAGAAGATGGGGAGGAAAAGAAAGCATGTGAGATGTGATAAAAGGAGAGAGAGCAGGGACATGAGGGACTGAGTGACACAGAGGGAGAGAGCGAGCGAGAGAGAGAGAGAGAGAGAGAGAGAGAGAGAGAGAGAGAGAGAGAGAGAGAGATCATGTGAGAAGAACCACAGAGAGAGAGAAGATGGGGAGGAAAAGAAAGCATGTGAGATGTGATAAAAGGAGAGAGAGCAGGGACATGAGGGACTGAGTGACACAGAGAGAGAGAGAGAGAGAGAGAGAGAGAGAGAGAGAGAGAGAGAGAGGTTTCAGAACAAGAAGTGAACTGAGATCAAAGTTCAACAGAGAAACAGACAAAGAAACTTTTCAGCAGTTGGAGTCAGATAAAACTGAACCATCACCTGCACTAACTCATCTTCCATCGAATAAATGACTCAGTGTCATTCTGATACCCAGATCAACTGTTCGAGCTTTTATTAATTAAAGACAAACAGGCTGGTAAGTGAGAAGACTGACAACAGGATGGAACATGAACATGTTTCATGAACAATGTAATGTGTAACTATAAATGGATAAAAAGTACACATTAAAATCACCTGTATACTTTTATATACTGGACTATGATACACAAGTGGCTTATGGGTAGTTTTCATAAGGCTACATGACATACTGTATATATAAACCCTTTATGATACTGACATAAACATCTATAAAAACTTGCAATGAAACTATTGCAATAACTATTATCTATAAAGAAGACTACATCTATAACATTTGATGCCATTAAGCCTTTATAAACCTTTACAATGGTTCATGACACTTTTTACAAGGCAGAAATTCAGTACACCATGGATGTGCTGTCTGTTTATTGTGAATGGTTTATACTTTCTAGCATGCTTTAATTCAATAGACTATTACAACAGTTCATATAGAGTGATTTAAAGGTAGTGTTCATAAAGTGTTCATAAACATTTACAAAGGAGTAGTTCATATCTCTCATTCACTTCAATTAAACTTTACTTGTACAGCACTTTTAGCAATTGACATTGTCACAAAGCAGCTTTAGAGAAATACGTAAATTCATAAGCCAGTCATAAGCCTCTATGCATGCTTTTTTTAGTAAGCTTATAACAGTCGTCATTTTAGTAAGCACTGTATGTATCTTGGTCAGAGCTTATACCAGGACTCTGGGCCTAAAGTGGTAATGGATCATGACAAGATGGTATTGCATTGTAAAGGGTTTATGTATGTGTTATAGAGTCTTATAAACACTTTAGATCCAATTACAATGCTAAAATAAGAGTTTATAAGAGGTCTGATTAATAGAGATTGCTGTAAAAGGTGTGTACTAAAACTGACACCATTTCATAAGAATTTCATAATGTTGACATAAGCCTACACAAGCATCTATTAGAAAAACATGTAAAACTGCTTATCAGGGCCACAAAGGATCTGGGGCCTTTCCCTGGAATACTACGTGCAGGGCAGAAATCCCATCCAAGGGATTACACAGGCGTTATATAGCCTTATGAACATTTTCCTATATTCCTTTACTATTTCATAGGAAGAGCAGTTCCTATAGAGTTACTTAGGAGCTGTGTTCTATTGCTTATAACACATACCTCATCCCTTCATGATGCTTATCAAAAGTTTATGAAGGATTATGACACTGGGTGCATTGCAAGAATTGAGGACACCCTGGATGGAAAACTAGGCAATGAAGGCTTATGCTAGGATTATTGTCATTCATAGCATCCCTTCATAATAGTTCCCTATGAAAGGTTACAGAAACGTCTATAAAGTCTTTATTCAACATATGTCAGTTGTCATAAAAGTTATTTTTATAAATTTTAAACAAAAGGTATAAGCCATTATACATGTCTATTGGCTTATGTCATGTGTTATTAAGGTTTTTTATTTATTCATTCATTTATTCAGCTTGGTAAAATGTGTTATTCTCATCAGGGCCACAGAAGACTATCCCAGAATAATGGGGCAATAGACAGGAATATAACCATAGGCAGTCAAGGCATCATGAGAGGCTTATGTACGTGTCATATAGCCTTATGAACACTTTTCTTTATACTTTCATCATAAATGTTACGTTGGCTTATGTCATTCTTGAATGGATTATTCAAGACTGACATAAGCCAACGTAACATTTATGATGAAAGTATAAAGAAAAGTCATTTATTATTTTTCCTTCAATGATACTCACTTAAACATACATGAAGACCTATAAGGGCTTATTCCACCTGCACCAGTTTTTATAAAATATACTTTTATCAATTTTAACGTAATTGAAAGGAATACGACCTGATGATTATTTATGTTGGCTTATCTCAGGTGGCATTAAGGGCTTATTTATTAAATTCACCATTGTATAGGATGCCGATGCATTGTGACAGGCTTAAGAAGTGTCATAAAGCCTTATGAACACTTACATGCATTTTAACTTTACAAAGTTACAAAGTTCATGTATAATACATATTGTATATGGAAATGTGGAGATCATAGCAGCAGAAGTCTTACTGAAATGTACCTGTAGTGGTAATAACACTTTTATTCACACACAGGCAAGAGTGTTTACACACACTGGCGCATCTTGAGGTGAAGGGGGAGGAGGAGATTGATGTAAAAGTCGTATATAACGATGCAATAATGCGTCTGCGGCCTGGCCTTTAGGATTCTCTGTAATAAAGCCGGTATGATTATGGAGATCTGAATGAGGTCGTCTCTCAGAACTGATCAAGTTTTTACCTCTCTGGGTTTAATTTATTGATTTCTTTTAAACTTCGGCTGGAGTCTGCCATGTAAAAGAGAGAGGAAGAGAGAGAGAGAATGATATTAAAATGTTGAAGCGGCACGGTGGCAGGCTGTGCGTAATGTCCCAGCCGGATTTCGTCCTCTCTCCGTGATGGATGGGCAGCAGATCCGAGGGGATTAAGGTGAGCCTGTCTTTGATTTCTTTTTCATATCTTTTAATGCCAGCTATCTGTAATCTGTCACTCGGGCCTGTGACTGCACTGACACGCGCGCTGTGGGGATATTTCAAATAGCCGCCGTGCCATTTCAGCTTGCCTACACAGTTGAGAAATTCATTCACGAGTGCTGTTACTTTTCAAGCTCTGAAGTGAAAAGTGAATTAAAAAAATATGCATATATATTTACATACAAAAAAACACCTTAATTAATTATTTATGCTTCATTCAGCATATGCTTAATTAATGCTTCATTCAGACAAGTAAGATAACTATTTCTTACTGATTTTTACTCATTATTTAAAGCTGAAAGATCCATATGCTGATCTAATCTAATCTAATTTAATCTAATCAAAACTAATTGTTGGATTTATCTTCTCAATAAACTAAAATAACCTACCTGTAGGGGGCACAGTGGCTTAGTGGTTAGCACGTTCCCCTCACACCTCCATGGTTGGGGGTTCGATTCCCGCCTCCACCTTGTGTGTGTGGAGTTTGCATGTTCTCCCCGTGCCTCGGGGGTTTCCTCCGGGTACTCCGGTTTCCTCCCCCGGTCCAAAGACATGCATGGTAGGTTGATTGGCATCTCTGGAATAATTGTCCGTAGTGTGATTGTGTGAGTGAATGAGAGTGTGTGTGTGCCCTGCGATGGGTTGGCACTCCGTCCAGGGTGTATCCTGCCTTGATGCCCGATGACGCTTGAGATAGGCACAGGCTCCCCGTCACCCGAGGTAGTTCGGATAAGCGGTAGAAAATGAGTGAGTGAGCGAACCTACCTGTAGGCATTCATCATGCTAAGCTAAGCACTTCTGATATACAATGTACTCATTATTATAAGCTAATCATGCTATTATAATTCAAATCATGCTAAAATTAGTCTTTTCTTTTTTCTACACACCAATCAGCAAAAAAATCCTCCCTCATATACTTTCATTCATTACTGTATATTTGACCAAGCAGGTTTTATACATCTTACGTACATCTTTTAATTATTGTAATTTGATCCGCTAAGCTAATCTGCCCTTTTAGACTTCTATACATTAAGTTATTATTGTCAGCTAATAGTTTCCTGTAGGCTTTCATTCATTATGCTAAGCTAACCATTTTACATGGATTTCTATTAATTATGCTAATTTAAACATTTCTTATTGACTTCTTTTCATCATGCTTAGATAACCACTTCATAAAGACTTCCATTAATTATGCTAATCTAAAAATTTTCTGTAGAATTCCATTCATTATACTATGCTAAGCACTTCTTATGGACATCTATTCATCATGCTAATCTAAGCATTACTTATAGACCTCCGTTTGTTATGTTAATCTAACCATTTCCTATGGACTTCCATTTACTGTGCTAAGCTACACATTTCCTGTAATCTCCCATCCATTGTGCTAAGATAAAAATTTCCTGTAATCTCCCACCCATTGTGCTAAGCTAAACATTTCTTATAAACTCTCATCCATTGTGCTATGCTAAACATTTCTAATAGACTTACGCTAATTTAACCATTTCCTATAGACTTTCATTTCTTATTGTCACAATTCTATACTGCTATACACTTTATGTAGGTTAGAATAACTGTTATATGTTTGCTCCCATTCATTATGCTAAACTAACTGTTTCCCCTAGACTATTATTCATTATGTTATGCTAATAGTTTCCTATGAAATTTCATTCATCGTGCATCACTTCCTATAGACTTCCATGCATTATGCTAAGCTAACCATTATAGACTTACCTTATTTTCATTATGTTAAGTTAACCAGTTTAAACAAGAGAATGAACAGATTAATCTCCTCAGTAATGAAGCTACAATCTGCACTGGGGTCCTAGTACAACGTTAATCATCTGTTTAAAACCCCCATAAATATATTTTACTTCCCTTTTTCTTGAAAATCATGACACTGAGGTGTAATTCTCAAGTCTCTGTAGGCCTGGAGCAGGTAATGGGAGAGGAAATAAGTCTATATGAAGGATTTATGGGGGATTTGCAGGAGCTTCCTTTTCAAAGAGGAGGTATGAAGCTTATTAAGGTGCAGTCAGAAGCTCCTCTGGGGGAAGGGGCTGCCCAGTCCGGCTTCTCTCTCTGTACAGGTTGAATCATTCTCGATCTGGGGTGATTTAATATGGCGAACGCTTCCTCCAGGCTAATTCCGTTCACCTCAGTGTTTGAGACGGTCTGCTTGAAGACTTCAGTGCCGGTCGAGTTTAACATTCCGAGTCCGTCATGACGAGTGCTCAGTTATTAAAATTATTATAGCACAATGCTCTGGAGTTCTCTAATCTGATTGATCAGAAGGTGTTCATATGTTTATATTAATATCCTTGTTCTAATGTGTTTGCGTTAGCATACTGGTGATGCTCCAGGTAAACAGATTTAAAAACAACAACGTTTTCCGTAAGAGACGTTTATGTGACTCTTATGGAAGGAGTCTCCAGTGCCAGAGCCCACAGGTCATTATAGAGGAAAATGTGATGCTCTCCTTTATGAAATGTTCAAAATTATGATGTTTATGTCCAAAACTAGCAGTAAGCTTTGGCTAAGCTATCTTTTTTTTTTCCACAGCTAAAATATGCACATTTTTTATTTGTGTTCTTTTTTTTTTACTCTAACGGAAATGACTTTTTTTTGGGAGAAAAAAACAGAAGTAGGTAATCAGAAGCTCTACAGCTGCGTCACATGCTCACTTCTGTGTGTTTGCCTGCTAATCTTTTTAGAGCGATCCGTGATTGAAGTGGAGGAGAGAAACACCTGTTGGGCTTCAATTTAGGAAGGAGAGATGGATATTTCCTCACCGCAAATTTGCATGATGCATGTAGATTACACATTAAGGGATCTGCAGGGCACAGAAACGTTCTGTAAATATGACTAATTAAGCAATGAGTTTAAAAAGCATTTTGGATTCTTTACACTGAAGATGAGTTCGGTGCGGTGGGGTAGTTTTATTTATTTATTTTTATTTTTTGACGTTGAGATGAACAATAACTATTTGTGATTTTTGATAAGAGAAAAAAATTCAAAATTAATCTAGTTATATAAAACTAAGTAATAGTTAATATTAGTTGATACTTATCATTTCTAGCTGATATTAGCATAATATCATATTCCTATTTTATACAAAGTTAATTTGTTCATGGGGGGCACGGTGGCTTAGTGGTTAGCACGTTCGCCTCACACCTCCAGGGTTGGGGGTTCGATTCCCGCCTCCGCCTTGTGTGTGTGGAGTTTGCATGTTCTCCCCGTGCCTCGGGGGTTTCCTCTGGGTACTCCGGTTTCCTCCCCCGGTTCAAAGACATGCATGGTAGGTTGATTGGCATCTCTGGAAAAAATTGTCCGTAGTGTGTGATTGTGTGAGTGAATGAGAGTGTGTGTGTGTGTGCCCTGTGATGGGTTGGCACTCCGTCCATGGTGTATCCTGCCTTGATGCCCGATGACGCCTGAGATAGGCACAGGCTCCCCGTGACCCGAGGTAGTTCGGATAAGCGGTAGAAGATGAGTGAGAGAGTGAGTGAGTGAGTAATTTGTTCATGAAAACCTGTTTTATGTCATACAACACACATGGACCCTTTTTCTTATTTAATAAGATAAAGCTTTTCCCACTCTAATAAAATAAATAAATAAATAAATAAATAAATAAATAAATAAATAAATAAATAAAACACTTTTCACTGGTTGTGTATTTTCTAACTACAAAATTTACAAAAAAAAAAAACACCTTTTTAATTCTTCGGTTTCCATAACTTTCTGATTCCTAACACTTGTATTTGTTACGCTAAGCTAAAGTTTTTTCTAAGTTTGGTGCTTTTTGACTTTAGAATATATATGTGTGGGATGCTAACAGAGTGCCAGCATTAATCTGTGAAATGATGTTGAACTGAAGGTCATTTCAAATAAATTGTAGTTGTGTAGTGTAACAGTTTCTTAACCATAGATATTAGATTATGTGAGGAAGATGTATGAGGAAGATATTGTGTAAGGAAGACATGGTGAGAGGAAGATATCATGTGAGGAAGATATCTTGTGAGGAAGATATTGTGTGAGGAAGATATCATGTGAGGAAGATATTGTGAGGAAGATATCATGTGAGGAAGATATTATGTGAGGAATATATCGTGTGAGGAAGATATCACGTGAGGAGGATATTGTGTGAGGAAGATATTGTGTGAGGAAGATATCATGTGAGGAAGATATTGTGTGAGGAAGATATTGTGTGAGGAAGATATTGTGTGAGGAAGATATTGTGTGGAATATATCGTCTGAGGAAGAGATCATGTGAGGACGATATCGTGTGAGGAAGATATCACGTGAGGAATATATCATCTGAGGAAGATATTGTGTGAGGAATATATTGTGTGGAATATATCGTCTGAGGAAGAGATCATGTGAGGACGATATCGTGTGAGGAAGATATCACGTGAGGAATATATCATCTGAGGAAGATATTGTGTGAGGAATATATTGTGTGAGGAATGTGTATGAGGGAGATATCATGTGAGGAAGACATTGTGTGAGGAAGACATCATGTGAGGAAGATATCTTCCACACACAATATCTTCCTCACGCGATATCTTCCACACACTGTATCTTCCTCATACATCTTACTCACACGATATCTTTCTCAGACAATATCTTTCTACCACAATATCTTCCTTACACAATGAAGATATGTGAGGAAGATATCCTAAGAGGAAGATATTGTGTGAAGAAGACATCGAGTGTGGAAGATATGGTAAGAGGAAGATATCGTGTGAGGAAGACATTGAGAGAGGAAGATATCATGAGATGAAGATAGCGTGTGAGGAAGATGTATGAGAAATATATAGTGTGAGGAAGATATAGTGTGAGGAAGATATTGTGTGAGGAAGATATCTTCCACACACAATATATTTCTCATGCGACATCTTCCTTACACAATGTCTTATTTACACGATATCTTCCTCACACGATATTATGTGAGGAAGACATAGTTAGAGGAAGATACAGAGAGAGAAATACTTTGAGAGAGGAAGCAGCAGCCAAAAGAAAGACGTTCCATCAGATTGTCATTCATAAGGTGAAGCTTAGCTAAGCAGCTAATCCTCAAGCTGAACACGAGGAGAAAAAAATTGACTTGATTAATTCAGCAGACTGTGGATAAGTAGAGACTGTTGAAGAGCTGTGTTAAGCTGACTGATGGACTGGAGGCCCTGTGGAGTGTCAGGCTGGGGTATAAGGGTATAGCCAGAGAAGCTTTTATGACTGCTTTTATGCTAATTTTCAAGTTTGAACATAGAACTAAATGGAAATCAGTAGGAAAATATTGCAAATCATTGTGAAAGTAGAAAAAAATGAGCAGGGAAACAATAAGAAGAGCCACACTAAAGCACGATTTAAACATTAATTAGATTAAATGATGTTTCTTCATGACTAGCTAAGTCAGAAATCTAATTTTGCTTCTTATTAGAGATT
Organism: Tachysurus vachellii; assembly: GCF_030014155.1. Lineage (NCBI taxonomy): Eukaryota > Metazoa > Chordata > Actinopteri > Siluriformes > Bagridae > Tachysurus > Tachysurus vachellii. Next base: position 2,891,775 of record NC_083464.1, on the reverse strand, counting down.
AATGTGAAGAAAGAAATCCGTCTTTTAACAGCTTTGTGCTAATCATCCCACTTCTTGCTCATTTTGAACTCACACACTGACTTTACATATGTTCACAAACTCACACTTGTATTTATTTATTTATAAAAGTGAAAACGAATGATAGAATGCAGCATGCCGTGGTTAAGTGACACTGCCTCCAACTGCTCGACAGACACCACATCCTGCTCCTGTCTAGGCTAAGAACACAGATCAATGCCGAGTTCCCCAGTCCGACTCACGCTCGTGACATTTTGAACCCAAATGTACAAGGTTTCAACCACAAAGCGTCGGACGGGGAGTTCATCTATCGCAGCTCATGCTGTTTTGACACAGAAGGTCGACCCCTCGCTGATCAGGTGGGCCATCGATTTCGGGTTCAGTTTTCCAAATAAACCAAAGGAGGCTGAATAAACAAGCAAAAAATCTGACATTTATCTAGCTATAAAGATATCAGAGTGCTAATCTTTAAAGCTAGCACTGGATAATTGGATGAAACTTTAAAGAATTTAATGATTCTTTTGCTTGATCCAGTGAATGTGAAACATCAACCACCTAGAAAAAAAATGACACGAACCTACAGTGTGTGTATATATATATATATATATATATATATATATATATATATATATATATATATATATATATATATATATACTGTAACATATCGTCGCTGTCAGGCGGAATCCTCGTATCTCCACAACCGTTATTTTTCAGGAAATTCAAAAACGCCGTACCTTATCTGCAGTGCACAGGGTTTAGTCCGCGTTGCAGTGGATTGTCTTGCGCTAAATTCCTGTCCTCAGACGAGCACCAGAACTAGCGGGGGTCAAGATTTTTTTTTCTTTGAGCCCAGTGTTTTGAAGACATTTACCTCAGAAGACGTGTTGATTCGTTGCGACTCTTCTTGAGGAGAAATATGCCGCGAAGCTCTCCCGCGGAGTGAGGAAGAGGTGGACAGTTGAAGTGTCCAATGGAGTTATGAGATTTGCGCTCAAGCTATTTTCAAGGCTTTAGATTGGTTAATAACTTGTAAAAATAACAGACCCACGTGGGGACTGACCAATAGCATCGATATGTGAAAAAATATGAAATTGACCAAATTTGGACATACGAGGTTTCTGCCCGACAGCGACGATATACCATGTTAAGTCTCCAATGATACGATTAGGAAAACATGGATGTTTCCATTAAAGGATGACATGATCTCATGATCTCACTCACTCATTTTCTACCGCTTATCCGAACTACCTCGGGTCACAGGGAGCCTGTGCCTATCTCAGGCGTCATCGGGCATCAAGGCAGGATACACCCTGGACGGAGTGCCAACCCATCGCAGGGCACACACACACACACTCTCATTCACTCACGCAATCACACACTACGGACAATTTTCCAGAGATGCCAATCAACCTACCATGCATGTCTTTGAACCGGGGGAGGAAACCGGAGTACCCGGAGGAAACCCCCGAGGCACGGGGAGAACATGCAAACTCCACACACACAAGGCGGAGGCAGGAATTGAACCCCCAACACTGGAGGTGTGAGGTGAACGTGCTAACCACTAAGCCACCGTGCCCCCGGATGACATGATCTTTATTTAAGAAAAGTTTTTATGGTATAAAATTGAAACTAAAATAGTGATGTGGAAATGATTAACTTTGAGTTGGTAGCAGAAACTCCTCACTCTAGAACAAGGTGTTTTATTACAGAATAATAAAAAAATCTACAATCAACTGGAGCATCATTATCTGATGTTAGTGAAAAGTCTTCCTGCTCACGCTGCCTTCACCGTCAGCTCTGATAAACATAAGACAATGCTCAGGAAACCCTGATAGTAGTCAGCTCACGACCTGGACGTGTGCCGTTACCTGGTGAAAGGCTTTAATCTCGTTCCTCACTGTTTATCAGCACTGCAGTGAAGTGATACCTTTTCTTCAAAACCAATATTAAGTGTTGCTAAAAAATAAGTGAGTGTAGCTGAAGTGAAGTCCACATGGAGATGTAGGTTAGAGCTGCACCAAAGGGAAACAGAAGGTAAAATATGCTGACTATGTGAAAGCTTTGGGATATTTTAGTTTGAGTTTCTTTAAATTCAAAATGGATTTGCGCTCTGGGGAGAAAAAAATGGGCCGAGTTTGCAGGTGATTTAAAGTTAGGACCTAGTTCATGTTAATACGTCTGTAATCTCTGCAGTGACTAAAGAACGTGATAGTCCTGCTGTTATTAATCAATAAAAACCTGAAAACCTTGGGAGCATCGTTGCATGTTCCGACGATAGCATTACCTCACTTCCTGTTTTTAGTAGCACCAAAAGTTCCAAAAGAACTAACAACAGGCCAGGTTTCTAAACACATTCTCCAAAATTGGTGTTAGTGGGACAAAATATATCTTTACAACCTTCTAGGATTGGTTTCCACAGTATCTCATGAAAACATGATCCAAGAGAAAGTTAAAAAAAAAAATCAATATCAGGAAATCTGACGAACTCGACATGACACGAAGAATCAGATGAAAGTAGAATGATGTTTCTGAGATGTTTACTTATGGAGTTATTACTGCATACACATGTCCAGACCTGATCTGTTGGTAGTGCTGGAGGAGTGAACACTCACTGAAACCTCAATCACCATGCTGCTGGAGAAGAAGATGGAAAAAGAGGAGGAGAAATGAAGAAGAAGAAGAAGAAGAAGAAGAAGAAGAAGAAGAAGAAAACATCCCGTTACACCAGGGTGCCTACACATTCATTTATTCATTCATTCATTTTCTACCGCTTATCCGAACTACCTCGGGTCACGGGGAGCCTGTGCCTATCTCAGGCGTCATCGGGCATCAAGGCAGGATACACCCTGGACGGAGTGCCAACCCATCGCAGGGCAAACACACACTCTCATTCACTCACGCAATCACACACTACGGACAGTTTTCCAGAGATGCCAATCAACCTACCATGCATGTCTTTGGACCGGGGGAGGAAACCGGAGTACCCGGAGGAAACCCCCGAGGCACGGGGAGAACATGCAAACTCCACACACACAAGGTGGAGGCGGTGCCTACACATGTTAAATATATTAAGAGAAAAGCTCAATACTCAGGATGACAAATCCAAAATAACAAGATTGTAAAAAACAGGTAAGAAAAGAGAAAGAAGACAAAAGGACAAGACAACAAGACTCAGATAAAAGCAATAAGAAAGCAAATGGAAACCTCAGGAGAAGATGTGAGAGCAGCCAGAACTGGGATGTGTTCTGAGAGGGGAATCATCACACTGTGCACTTACAGTATTTACGTTTGTTTTGGGGAATTTTCACAGTTACTTGTGTATAAAAATGAACATCATTCATTATGCCGCTGTAACTGTGGGTTTTTTGGTGAATATTTGGACATGACTCATGTTAAATCTCACAACTTTTTACTTCCTGCTCAATACTCGATTCTTTTTTGCATAAAGCGTGAAAATCCTTGACATTTTTTTTATCCACTGGTTTTCTGCTTCACACAGCTCTCCTGCCCTCCACCTGCAGGAGTTTTCACAGAAAATGATTGAGACGTGAGATGAAAAAGGCTTCAATGCAACACGAACCTTCTTTCTGACTCTTATTTCCACTTCCTCACCTGCCATCGCAAGGAGTCAAGAGCATGGAAAGGACCTTAGATCTTCTTTAGGAATAATAGTGTGAAAGAAGAATGGAACCAAGTCCAAAAAACATCACTAAGGAGTTTGTAAAGATTAAGTAAAAAAAAAAAAAAAAAAAAAAAGCTAGCTTATGTTTAATTTCAATTTATGTGTGTATCTGTGCACAAGCAGACATTTTAATTGAATTCGTTTCACCTCACAATGAAAGGCAAAAGCTTTCCAGCTAAAGGACAAAAGATTAAGTCCAAAATGTATTAATTAGTGATTCGAATATTAAAGAAATGTTTATTACCAAAAATAATGAGCACACGGTTGTAAGGGTGGATGATAAAGAGGAAGATCATCAGAAGGTCATCCTCTTGTTCTCCCGCCGTGTCACTCTGATGCTCTTACCTTCCTTAAGCTGTATAAATCATGTACGCACACACACTCTTTACCTTCCTCCACTTCCTGTCATTCCCACATCAACATCCTCCTGATGAACTCTCCAGGTTCTCTGCACTCGTCCTGGGATTACGGTGCTAATGAATATGTGAAGAGATGGTGAGATGGAAAGAGAGATGAATATGAACACAGCCAGTTCACTAATACTTTAATGCTTACTCCATGATCAGCCGACCTTCAATAAATTGACAAAGCTGGAAAATGAAAAATGAGAAAAAGGAAAAAGACAGCAGAGCGCTCTCCTTCTCCTTCTCCTTCTCCGTCTCCTTCTCCTTCTCCTTCTCCGTCGCCGTCTCCTTCTCCGTCTCCGTCGCCGTCTCCTTCTAATTCTCCTTCTCCTTCTCCGTCTCCTTCTCCTTCTCCTTCTCCGTCTCCTTCTCCGTCTCCTTCTCCTTCTCCTTTTCCGTCTCCTTCTCCTTCTCCGTCTCCGTCTCCTTCTCCTTCTCCTTCTCCTTCTCCTTCGCCGTCTCCTTCTTCTTCTCCGTCTCCTTCTCCGTCTCCTTCTCCGCCTCTTTCTCCTTCTCCTTCTCCGTCTCCGTCTCCTTCTCCTTCTTCTTCTCCTTCGCGTTCCACTCTTCTCATTCTTCCAACTCTTTGCTTCGTATACTCTCTCCATTTCCAACCTTATTAATCCTCTTTCACTTTTTTCTATCTTTCAATCTGTTTTTGTGATTAGTTTTCTTTCCAAAAAATGACTTAAGGAAATCGACAGAATGTTTCATTTCCTGTCTGTTAATAGTGCAGCTGTTTTTTTTTTTTTTTTTTTTTATATTTTTTTATTTATTTTTCCATACAATTCTGAAATGTTTCAGCTTGCCGCTGGCTCTTTGTGGCTTTTTCACCACATTTTTTGAAAATATCAAGAGGGTATGTTGATAGACTGAACTTCTTAATAAGCTGCATTTCCTGCATTTATTTGATTGGAAAGGAAAGTCCATGGCCGTCCTTCATGTTTACGTCATTTCTGTTTACTGTTTATTGTCTTTTGTGTATTGTATTTTTTGTACTTTTTTATTGTCTTGTATTGATTGTTTGCACTGTCTTTTGTCCTGCACTGTCTTGTCTGTCTTGTTTGTCTTGTCCTGCACTGTTTACACCAGGTTACACAGATACACTTTATGTATCTAGGACTAACTTACTAAGTCCTTATAGCTCTGTGTTATGTAGCATCATGATCCTGGAGAAACGTTGTCTCATGTCACTGTGTACTGTAACAGCTATATATTGTTGTAATGACAATAAAAGCTTCTTGACTTCTTCTTGACTTCATGTTTTTTATATGCTTGGTTTCCAGGGTGTGTAGATCCTTTCTTATAGGTTGTCTTTTTTTACTTTGCGATTATTTTTTAATACGTCTTCTAACTGTATTTTGCACAATCCTGATTCATTTGCAGATTTGTGTTGTATTTTATTTGCATCTTTAGTGATTTATAATTTGATTATATTCCTATAGATAGTTGTTTTGTCCAGACTCAAGGCCATTTGCTGCAAAAGTAGGCTAAAAAAGAAGCATCAGAACAGGCGTGAACAGAGAAGGCCATGTCTTACTTTCACATGAAGGCCACGCTCATTAACATGAGATGGCACAGATTACCTTTGTTACCAGTTTGTTTATATTTTCTGTTAATAGATACAGTGTTGGGTGCACGGTGGCTTAGTGGTTAGCACGTTCGCCTCACACCTCCAGGGTTGTGGGTTCGATTCCCGCCTCCGCCTTGTGTGTGTGGAGTTTGCATGTTCTCCCCGTGCCTCGGGGGTTTCCTCCGGGTACTCCGGTTTCCTCCCCCGGTCCAAAGACATGCATGGTAGGTTGATTGGCATCTCTGGAAAATTGTCCGTAGTGTGTGATTGTGTGAGTGAATGAGAGTGTGTGTGTGTGTGCCCTGTGATGGGTTGGCACTCCGTCCAGTGTGTATCCTGCCTTGATGCCCGATGACGCCTGAGACGCCACAGGCTCCTTGTGACCCGAGGTAGTTCGGATAAGCGGTAGAGAATGAGTGAGAGAGTGAGATCCAGCTGATTTTCTCCTGAAGTAGTCAGGTTTGTTCAATATTTTTCATGGTGTGGTCAGGAATGGTCAGACCGTTTTCATGGTAAAATCCTGGATCACCTGCTGGATTGGTGGTCAGTATTGGTTAGGCTTTCTCTTGGAGTGGTCAGGATTAGTCAAACCTCCTCCTGGATTAGTCAGGTTAGGTTAGACTTTCTCCTGGTGAGGTCTGTATTGGTCAGGAAACAACCAGAAAAAAATGTTTGCCACATGAGTAACAGCAAATGTAGAGCTGAATCTAAATGATCCTGAAGCTGATTGAGGCCAAATGTGATAGGTTTATTTTGTCACAGAGGTCACAGCAACAACCCGTTTTTAAGCTGCAAGTCCTTAGGACTACGTTAAAACAGCCTATTTTGAACAAGACCATATGAACCAAGGCAATGCTTGTGTGTGAAAACAAACTTGTGTTGAGTCACACTTTCATCATTAATCTGACATTTTCCAGATAATGAGGTCTGACAGTAAATGAAATTATAGAGAAATGTTCAGTGTCCGTAGAGGCATAGTTAAGCCTTTTCCCCTCATGCTCTGGTTTGTAATTCAGTGTTTGAACTCTGTTGTATGTATTTTTTTGCCCTTTGTCTGCCCCTTTCTGCTGTGCTGTTTGACCTGCTTTAGGTTTTTGACCCATCTGCCTGGATGTTTTACATTCGCCTGCTCATTTTAGATATTTTGCCCAGTTTATTTCAGCCCAGTAATTTAGTTACTTCTTTATAAGTTTACTGATTTCTAATTTGATTAAAAATGTCACACATGATTTTTCCCCCCAGACTCTGTGCCATTTGCACCAGAAGCATCAGAATTGGAGTGAACAGAGGAGGGGGCAGGTTTTAATTTAATATAAAGGCCATATTCATAAAAATAAAATAAAAGTGGTCTAGATGTTAGGGGGTCACGGTGGCTTAGTGGTTAGCACATTCGCCTCACACCTCCAGGGTTGGGGGTTCAATTCCCGCCTCCGCCTTGTGTGTGTGGAGTTTGCATGTTCTCCCCGTGCCTCGGGGGTTTCCTCCGGGTACTCCGGTTTCCTCCCCCGGTCCAAAGACATGCATGGTAGGTTGATTGGCATCTCTGGAAAATTGTCTGTAGTGTGTGATTGCGCGAGTGAATGAGAGTGTGTGTGTGTGCCCTGCGATGGGTTGGCACTCCGTGCAGGGTGTATCCTGCCTTGATGCCCGATGACGCCTGAGATAGGCACAGGCTCCCCGTGACCCGAGGTAGTACGGATAAGTGGTAGAAGATGAATGAATGGTTTAGATGTACAGGATTGTCACAGATCACTTACATAATAGTTTGCTTATATTTTGGTCAATAGAACCTTCTGCGCATGTTAAAAAATATCAGAGGAAATGTAAAAAATAATAATTGTGTGAGTGGGAATGAAAGGAGAAATGTTCTACAGGAGTGGCTAAAACTGGTCAGACCTTCTCCTGGAGCAGACAGGATTGGGGAAGAGTATCTGCAGAAGTGGTTGGGTTTGGCCAGAAGATCTTTTTCTCAGGGTACAGTAAGTGGCGCTGAGATTAAAAACAGTACAACGATCGCAGTATCAGGTGTTTAAACCCTGCAAGGTTTGATTTATATTAGAAGTAGAGTTCAAAGAAAGAAATGAATAATTTTATAGACTAATATGTTGTGCAACAACGTTAATACAAATAAAGGAACACGATACAAGAAAAGCTTTTTTTTTGCAGAAGATTTAACATTTTGTCTGGAATTGTGTTCATGTACACAGTTAGAGGTTATATTTGAACACTGAAGGCCTTAACTAGGATGAGTTCTGTAGGGGCCGTGTTGGCTCAAGTGGTTAAAGCCCTGGATGATTACCAGTGTTAGGCAATAACGCGTTACTAGTTACTGTAACGCAGTTACTTTTGACAGTAACTAATACACTAACGCATTACTTTTTAAATAAAGTAACTCCGTTACCATACGGTGCGTTTGTCCGTTACTTTTATAAATTAATACATTTAGGCTGACGTGTAGCCTACAGACTGACCTGTTTACAGCAGCGACACATTGTAGGATTGGTGGATGCCAACCTGTAAACACGAAGACGCCGCGCTGTGGGCGTGTTTCTGTTTATTAAGGTATGTGCGGCAGTAACGGCGAGTCGAGGCGAGAGCAAGACGAGTTTCTTACAGTGGAAATATGCTCATTATTTCACTTTAATTGAGCATAAAGACAAAAAGCTTTTAGTCAGATGTAAGCTGTGTCTTTCTGGTTCGAAGATCCTGTCTACTGCCATAAACAGCAACTACAATCTGGAGGTAGAAACTACACGCCTCGACGAAGCTAGAAGCTAACCCAGTGTCGGTGGACACACTCGGAGTGAGTCAAGCCGCTCCAGCCAAACAACAGCGACTAGATTTTAACTGGACTGTTAGCCAGGGACAGATTTGTGTTTGTATAGACCATAACGCATACAAGGGCATTAATGGGAACATTAAAGAATGTTCTTTAAAAAAGTAACTAAAAAGTCACCTTTAACAGTAACGCGTTACTTTTTGGTGTAAGTAATCAACAAAGTCATTGAGTTACTTTTTAAATGAAGTAACTAGTAACTGTAACTAGTTACTATTTCTTAGTAACTAGCACAACACTGGTCATTACTCAGAAGGCTATTTCAAGCTTCAGCACTGCCAACCTGCCACTGTTGGGTAATTGAGCAAGGCCCTTAAACCCTTAAACCTCCCCGCTCCTGGGACACAGTATCATAGCTGTCCCTCTACTCTAACCCCAAACTCCTAAGTTAGGATATATAAAGAAAAGAATCCCACTGATCTGTAATGTATGTAAATGTGGCAATGATAAAAGCTTCTATGCTCCAATTTTATTCATTCATCATATTCTCTTGTTCTGGGTTCTTGTCATCTGGGTGGAGATGCACTGTCCTTAGCTGGACTGGGGTGTGCTGTGCTTTCCTGGACCCTGCTGGAGTAGACTTGTCTATCTGTCATGGGCTATGCGTTCTGCTCGACTGGATTCTACTGGACTGCACTCTGGTGGAATCCAATCTGCTAAGCTTGGGTTGTGATGGGGTGAATTTTACTGGGCTGGTCTCCACTGGGCTGATTACTGCTGGCTGGAATCTGCTGGACTGAATTCTGTTCAGATGGATTTGATGTGTTTGGCTAGACTCTCCTGCACTGGGCTCTGTGGGCTAGACTCTGCTGGAATGGGCTCTTACAGATTATGTTGTGTTTTGCTTCCTCTGTCTGAGTGGTTTGTAAGGTTTGTGGTTATCTTTGCTCTTGGAGTCATTGGATTCTGCTGACATACAGGCTGTTTGGGATCTTCTTGAGTAACTAATCCTTTAATACATTTTTTTTAACAAGATACTGATGAGCTCTTGGTGTAGATGTACACGCTTGTGCAATTGTTCAGCTGTCAGCTGTGTGTTGTATAGTGTTCAGTGTTGGTTTTAACACACTCTGAAATTGTTCATGTCGATTCTGAGGAAGAGAAATGAGTCTGTGTTCAGCTCATATAGTCTTTTAGATGTTAAATAAATCTTTTAATATTTTCCATCTTTTTCTTGCTTCTTTATTTCCTTTTTAATTTTTTATTTATTTTTTCCTTTTTAATTTCCTTCCTATTTATTTGTTTATTTGTTTATTTATTTATTTTTTATTATTTTTTTCATTTTCAGTTTCATTTTTTTCATCTCTTCCTTTTCCATACCTTTCTTTCTGGATTTCAGTTCTAGTTTTCTCTAGATCACAACTTTCCTCTTTCTTTTTTTTTTTTTTTTTACCCTTTTCTCTCTGATCTCTATCCATCATTCTTGGTTTCTTCTTCTCTCCTTTTGTTTGTCACTCTGTAGTTCTGTATGTCTTTCCCTCTTTCTCTCTTCTACCCATTCTCACTCTGTCTCCGTCTCTCTTGCCAATCGACCTTGATCTCTCCTTCTCTCCTTCTCTCCACCCTCACCTCTAGCTCTCATTTCATTCTTTCACTCTGTCCCTCTGTCTTTTGCCTCATCTATTTTGTTAAATCTCTCTCTGTTTATGGCTCTCTGTGGTTCAATGGTTTCTCCCCGTCTTTCCGTGTTTATCCGCTTTCTTTCTTTCTCTCTCTGGAGTGAAGGAGTAGTTTACAGAGGTGAGTGTGCTGACGCCTCACGGCTTTTCTCCAGTCCATACAGAGCCGCTTCATTGATCCACCGTGGCTCTAAATGAACTTCAGCTCACGGTGTCTCCTTTCAGGGGTGCAGCCTTGTGGCTTTGGTTCCTCTGGTTTGAACAGAAGATTGGGGTTACACAAGTTTTTGCAGCTTCTTCTCTGGAAAGAAACTTAACCAAATAACTAACTAACCAACTAACCAACTAACTAACTAACTAACTAACTAACTAACTAACTAACTTACAAACCATGAACATATACTAGCAGATTATTCATTGTGGCACATTTTGTACTTTTAATAATCTTTATTAAGTGTTTCATTATGTAAAGTTGCTTTAAAAGACTCCAGAAATATTGGCACCCTTCAAAAAAAGAGGCATAATTTTTTTGCAGTTTTATATATATAAAACTCTAAAAACTCTAAATAAACTGGAAATTAAAAGTTACATTTGAAGCACTGACACTAGAGACTCCGTCCATAATTATTAAATAAACATCTATGGAAAACTTCAACAAATCAGATATTATAAACAGATTAATGATAATATATTTACATACATACATTTTTTTCACATCCCTTTTAAACTTTAAATGTGTATTTTTATTAACTAATAAATGTTTTATTAATTTATTTGCTTCACTAATCATTTAGTACTACAAAATCTTGAGACCATGCTTTTGTGTGTGTGTGTGTGTCCTTGTGTGCTTGTGTGTGTGTGTGCTTGTGTGTGTTTGTGTGCTTGTGTGTGTGTGTGTCTGTGTGTGTGCTTGTGTGTGCTTGTGTCTGTGTGTGTGTGTGTGTGTGTGTGTGCTTGTGTTTGTGTGAGTTTGCTTGTGTGTGTATGCTTGTGTGTGTGTGTGTGTGTGTGTGTGTTTGTGTGTGTTTAGTACACTGAATGAGCTTTTCTTTTATTTCCACTTTCCCCCACATAGATATTTCCATTAAAGCAGCCACACAGAGATTGAGGTCTAAAATAATGCCTCTATTCCCCTCCTTTAATGCTGCCTCTGCCTCCGCGCGGTAAATAACTCCTGAATGTCTTTAGGAAATGGGGCAGCGGGACTTGCTTTAACCTTGTCTGTTAGGGCCCCAGTGCGCTCTAATGCAAATTAAACATTACTTACCCTGTCGCTAAGATAGATCTTTCTAGTCATTATTTCCTGACCCCCTTTTTTTTCCTCGTGAAGAATTCCGCGGCCTCAGCGTAAGCCGTCGCCCTGAGCGGCATGCTAACATTAGAAACCTCTCAGAAAGCTGACCAGACTTCAAACCTCTACTTTTTTTTTTTGGCATTAAATTAAATCAGCCGCATTTTCACAAGATTAGAAGAAAGCATAAATGCCTGGCTTGTGCTGTTGTCCTGCGATGGTGTATAAACAGGACATATTACAGTCTTCATCATCATATGAATATATTTCATTATTAAAAGGAAGCGCAGTGTTAATTCATTTTAGAAGTAATTGTTCTGATTTTTAATGTTACTGACATATACGTGTGAGATTATTTCATCTTCACGGACTCTTCAGACGACAGCGTCGGCTTCGCTCTCGCGTTGCGTTTCCATTTTTCTATTTGCCGCGAGAGTTTGGTACGTGTGGTGAAGTGTGAAAGCTGTTTCTCTGCCTGCGAGTGGTCCAGAGAGCTGATCTCTAGTCCTTTTGAAAACTCTTGTCTATGGATTGCTTTAACTGAACTGTGATGTGAGCTGCATTGTGTGTGTGTGTGTGTGTGTGTGTGTGTGTAAGCTACAGTATCTGCTCACACTAGTCATGTTACTTCTGTGTTTAAACCTACTGTCAGTAAAAGTTTCAGTGATATCAGAAGCCTATATATTCTACAGTAGCCTCAATAGTTTAGCTTCTAAAGTTTCTCGTGAGTTTTTTTTAAACCAGGAAACTGCATATCTTGGCTTCTAATGTGACCGCAGTGTAAAGATGACTAAAATAGCTAATTCTACATTAATTGGTTTTGTTCAGCATAGGAATCTTATGTATCAGATGTTTCCCAGCACGTCTGAAATACCGTCACTGATAGCTGATGACGAAATATGAGAGGAAACTGAAGATATCGTGCATCTTAATTTAAAACCTGAAACACAGTGTTTACCCTACTGTGTGGCCTTGTCCTCTGGGTTTGGATTATTGGGGCGTGTGTGTGTGTGTGTGTGTGTGTGTGTGTGTGTGTGTGTGTCCTGGGAGTCTGACGAGTGCCTCCATTGGAACTTTGTGAAATATTAACAGTGAAGGAGATTCTCAGTGACATATTGTAAAGGCTGTCAGTGCAATCTCAGAGCCTCGGGCTGAGGAGGAAGCGGGGACACAAGAGGATGGGGACAAGTGTGTGTGTGTGTGTGTGTTTGAGGCAAAACGATGGTGATATGGAGATTCAGAAGTGCAGAAGGGAATGGGATTGACAACCACACCACATTCGACCCATCTGTGCTTTTCTCTGAGAAAAAAAAGGGAGCAAAAAGAGGGAGTCTGTGCTTTACCCCAGCGTGGATATTGATTGCTGCAGAGGAGGGAACGTGTGTGTGTGTGTGTGTATGTGTGTGTGTGTGTGACAGAGAGAGAGAGAGAGAGTGTGTGTGTGTGTGTGTGTGGATTTCCTAGTTTTCTACAAGCTGCATTTATGCTTTTATTTCATTTTCTTTTAATTCGTTTAGGCCACTGAGATTTGGTCAGAATAAATGTGTTATAATTCTGTTGATTTTTGACCCACTTAATTTGTCTCTTCTTCTACTGTTAATAATAATAATAATAATAATAATAATAATAATAATAATAATAAAAATAATAATAATAATGACAATGAAATGAAATTTAAAAAAGGTAATAATAGAAGAAAATTTAATTAAAAATAATAAGAAAAAATATTTATAGGTTTATTTTTCATGACTATTATTATTATTATTATTATTATTATTATAATTATTATTATTATTATTGTTATTATTATTATTATTATTAATATGATGATTATTATGATTATTATTATTATGATTATTATTATTATTATTACTTTTTTTACTGCTTTCTACTTCTCTTCATGATTATTTTTTCTACTCTAATAATAATGTTATTAAAAGAATGAATTCAGCTGCCATGTACTCTGTGCCTTTGTTCTCAAAATGTGTCTTATTTCTAAATTAAAGTAGGTCCTTGCTTAAAATCTTTAATCTTCAATAATCCTTTGCGAAAATCGAAAAAAAAAATAAAATAAAAATCTCTGAGATTGTATATACAGATAAACCTGTTCCTGGCCCTGAGTTCCAGGTAAACAGACATGTGGAATATCCGTCCGTCTGTCAGTATTTATCCTTCGAGTGTATTTGAGTATTGCAATTTTTTTGCCGGAGTGCTTAAATCCGGTGGCCAGGTATTGCAGTCTTTGTAAATCCGTAATCACCTGGAGTTATTTGGCAGAAACATTTCATTGGCTCAGAAATAATCCCTCATCCTGCAGCATATTTGATCCAGCAGACCCGAACGATATTGTTTTCCGAATAGATATGTATGAACAGCTGTTTTTATTTTCCATAAACAGACACATGGGCACCATGAAGAGGTGCTCGTCAAATTAATCCGTGTGCAAATATTCCTGATGGAAATGCCAGCGATTTCACCTTTACACAGTGACACACATACACACACACACACACACACAGTCTGAAGTGTGTGCGAGCTTCATCGTGTCCTAATTGAGGCCAGTAATTCTATGATTAAGAGCCGATCAAACGCTCTTCGCTGTGGTGTATCACCCGGAGCGATCTCGCATATTTTTGTATCGTTGTATCTCGTTTCATAATGTTAACGATTAGCCGAGAAAGGAGCGATCTTTATCTGTGTTTATCTATGCAGGAAATACATTAGTCTCAGAGGCTGAGCTGTGGTTGGATTACAGCACGGCCCCCCGATCCTGTCACTGGCTCGTGTTCCTCAGAATAAAGATTTTCCCCTGACCACACTGTAAAATCTGCTTTAAGTGTAAAATTTCGCCCCAGAAGCACCGAGAGCTGTGCTCAAGGACCTGTGACATCCAAACACAACCTTGGAGGTTTGCTATGTCTGTCGCCAAACAATGGTATATTCTGTTACAGGAATAGGAAGAAAGTATACGCGTCCGTCGGGGGAAAGGAACGGACTAAATAGCGCATATTTTCAGATATTCCAAGTATCTGTTATCTGCATTTCTTATTTATATTTCCTTCTCAAATATCAGAAAACCAGGGCAAAACATTCCCAGAGACAACAAGGCTATGTCAGGCTTCGTCCTACTGGTCAGTAGACTACAGTTCACTTAAAGTTAAAGTGATCAAAGTATAATGTGACCATAGTTTATGGATGTGTCACAGGTATGTCCCTGGATGAGCTCATACTATTGTTACCCTCTGGTTCTAGGCATACTGGAATAAACGTCTGGTCAGGGTAGGGGCAGATTTGCTTATCATATTTCTTCTCTTCATGAACGTCTGATCTTCACAGTTGAATTTTTTCATAGATACTCTTTGGAAACATCATAGAAGTTCATTGTTGTCTATAATGCTCAAGATGCTCTTAGAACCTTAGATGATGACTCTTGTGATCATGCTTGTAGTCCACAGTCACTCATCATCTCCTGAACCTGAGATAATTGAAGTCAGTATCGATCTTTACTAAGATACCCAGAGGTCCACCACATCGGACCAGAAACATTTCAACACCCTACTTTTTATAGTATCAGATCTACATAACCGTTTCCATGTCTCTGGACCTTCTCAGATGATCACTGTTCTACAAAACAGAGAAACATCAACTTTACTCTAACCTACAGATCTTGTTAAATACCAGGCAATGCTTTCGTCCATTTTCTCTACTGTTGCCATTACAATCTAAATTCCACACATACTCTATCTTGGCCTAGATAAACTTTTCAATTCAATTCAATTCAATTCAAGTTTATTTGTATAGCGCTTTTTACAATGGACATTGTCTCAAAGCGGCTTTACAGAACATAAACATAGAACAGAAGATAAACATAAGGAGTAATATAAAGAATTAATATAATAAAAATTCAAAATATATATAGTTCACAGTGTGTATGTGTGTATGTATGTATGTATGTATGTATGTATGTATGTATGTATGTGTGTATGTATGTATGTATGTATATGTGTTTATCCCCAATGAGCAAGTCTGAGGTTACTCAGTGGCAAGGAAAAACTCCCTTAATTGGTAAGGAAGAAACCTTGAGAGGAACCAGACTCAAAGGGGAACCTCATCCTCATATGTGTGACACTAGATGGTGTGATTACAAATATACAATCAGACAAATGTTGTATTGGTGTAAGGATCACATGGAGTTCAGATCTCCTCTTAGTATCACAGAGTCCAACTGGAGCTGGTAGATCTGTAGATGTCTTTTCTGTACCTTCGTTACTCATATCCCCAAATTCATCTCCTACAGACTCTGACACTGCTGATGACTTCATGATGCACTTTGTTCAGAAGATTGCTGCATTTCAGACATCCTTTATTCATCTGGCTGATTTCCAACTGAGGAAGATGTGGTGATTTTATGAGCATGAATCATCCACCAACCTACTTTCCTGAACTACTGTAATGTCACCCACACTTCTCAGAACGCAAAGCTCACACCAGATGTGACTGCTATGATCTATATATCTGTTAAGAGGCCTTCCTTCCATTGTCCACCTCGTCTGTTCATGTCACAACTCTGCTTAAGGAACCCATGCTCAACATCATTAATGTTTCACCCTCAGACCTGTTTCCTCTTTCATTCGTATCCAACATCAAAGAATTTGCATTGCATTAAACTGCCTGGATATTGGACTGGATATTTTGGAACCTGCAACAGACTACGCAATGTAAACACACACACTTACAGAAGCATAAACCTTAATAATACCTCCAACTAAATGACCTCAGGGCTGCACAGTAGTACAGCAGATAGCATCACTGCCTCACAGTTCCAGGATATGGAATTTCACTTGGTTCCCTTGTGTCCAACATGGGTTTCTTCAAGGCTCCCCAATTTCCTCTCATCCCCCTAAGAGAATTGGCTATTTTACATATGTGTAAACCTGGACTGCATACAGGGAGTATTTCTGCCTGTGTTTATGATGTGGTAGCTTAGTGATGTTGGACAACTGATTAGAAGGTTGTGAGTTTGAATCCCAGGTCCACTATGCTGCCACCGCTGGGCCTCTGAGCAAGGTCCTTAATGCTTTGTTGCATAAAAATGTAAGTCGCTCTGGATGAGAGCATCTGCTAAATGATATAAATGTGGATTGGACATTCATTCATCTTCTACCGCTTATCCGAACTACCTCGGGTCATGGGGAGCCTGTGCCTATCTCAGGCGTCATCGGGCATCAAGGCAGGATACACCCTGGACGGAGTGCCAACCCATCGCAGGGCACACACACACTCTCATTCACTCACACACTACGGACATTTTTCCAGAGATGCCAATCAACCTACCATGCACGGGGAGAACATGCAAACTCCACACACACACACACAAGGCGGAGGCAGGAATCGAACCCCCAACCTTGGAGGTGTGAGGCGAACGTGCTAACCACTAAGCCACCGTGCCCCCCTGTGGATTGGACAATTGAGTTTAAATCTTTGGTTGAACTAGACCCCCATCTTCTCACAGCCTAACTATTGAAGTTCCTCAGGGGTCAATTCTTGGTCCACTCTTATTATTTCTGTATACACTGGGCTCATTGTCAGTGCTGGGACTTAGTTAATGCTTTTTCATTCAGGTAAATATTTCAAACTCAACCTGTATACCTAACAGCAAAGAACTCCTTCCTGCTGAACCTGTCAATCACCATCCCTTGCAGTCGATCCAGCACATTTGGTCAAGAATCTTGTTGTAATTTGAGATGCCAGGCTGAACATTTCCAATCACATCAAACACCAGATCCTGGAGCTTTATTCTTCATAACATCAGATTGTCAACTGCTCACCTTTTTTTCAACCCCTAGTTATTTATAGACTTTACTGCAGCTCTTTTTTCTGCTAGTCTTCTTTAATATGAGATATTTCCTCAAACAGCATTGAGAAAGCTGATGCTTGACTGGTTCATAACCTTCCAGCATTCTCTCATGTTAACCCTCAGCTAAGGTCATCCTGGTGCCTCCTGTTGCAAAAGGAATAAAATACAATACTCTTTACATCCCGGGCATCAAAGGCATCAGCACTTTATTAACTATGCAGTCTGGTTTAAAGCTAAACATCTCACTGCAATTAAGCCCTTCAACTTCAGGACATTAATCTCTAATGATTAAACAAGCTCATAACGAGACCCTGCTGCATCAGTGTTCCGGTTCCTCAGATGAAAAAAAAGAGAAATCTTCCATCACATCGCTTCTCTATTGCTTTTACATACATCTGAATTCTTTCCTTTTCACACAGTGTCTACAAAGACACATCGACTTTCTGTTCATATACTTTGTATTGATCAGATATTGTGTTTATTACTGCAAGGTCTTTACGATTTTTCCTCTTTATATTCTTCTTATTAATCGAGCGATTTTTAGGGGTCCAAGCACCTATTAGAAGGCTATATGGTGGCTTTATGGTGTTGGCTCACCCATTCTCTGTGGGGTCTCTGTGGGGTTGATGTAAAATGCTGAGACTAAGGATACAAATGCAAAGATTATTGGTTTAGAAATTGGTCGTCCACAATCCAACAGTATAACACAAAAACAAAACAAACCCTGATTACAGACAAGACATTATTATTATTATTATTATTATTATTATTATTATTATTATTATTATTATTAGTAGTAGTAGTAGTAGTATTGTTGTTGTTAATAATAATAATAATAATAATAATAATAATAATAATAACAACAACAGCATTATTATTATTATTATTATTATTATTATTAACAACAAAAACAACAACAACAACAATAATAATAATAACAATAATGTTGTTGTTATTATTATTATTATTATTATTATTATTATTATTATTATTATTAGTTTTTGTTATTGCTGTTATTATTATTGTTGTTAATAAAAATAATAATAATAATAATAATAATAATAATAATAAACAGCGTTATTATTATTATTATCAACAACAACAACAACAATAATAATAACAGCAACAATAATATAATTATTGTTGCTGTTATTATTATTATTATTATTATCAACAACAACAACAATAACAACAACAATAATAACAGCAACAATAATATAATTATTGTTGCTGTTATTATTATTATTAATTATTATTATTATTATTATTATTATTATTATTATCATTATTATTATTTTGATGTTATTATTATTATTATTATTTTATTATCATACTGTGGTAAGACATGGAAAGTTAAACACTATCTTACAGAGCGAGCGTTTGAACATAAGTACTGAGCAACATAAATAAAGAGGTTTAGATGATGGTGATACAGAACACTAGAAAATTAAAAAGGATGTAAGAACTATGAGCTAATAAATATTCTTCCATAATACATATGAGAGGTTGAAATGTACACATCTCTTATCAGTTTTTTTAAGTAACGTAGTGAATGAAATTGCGTGACGAAAAATATGCAGTGGTTTTGATAAGAAGTACACAGTGTCCATCACCTCCTCCGACTAGTACCAACGTACCCATATAGACAGTGTGAAAAATAAATAGTGTTCAGTTGTAATTTGTCTCCAACAAGCAGATCTAAAGAGAATAAACTGTCTTACTTTTATTGTTCAAAATCATCATCAGCCATCACAGGTCAAAGTCCTAACTATGCCTTTAGAGGAAACAGAATCTCTGTGCAAGGTGGTGTGATGATCTTTTCCCTGCCTGTGTGTCGATGTGCGAGTGTGTGTGGGAAAGGAGATGAAGAAATAAAGGGAAAAAAAAAGAAAAACACGAGGGGCCATGCTGATTGTTGTGACAGCTAGTACATCACTGCTGGAAAATGCAATTTCCCTCTGCATTCCCTTCTGCCTGTAGATCTCATTAGCTGACCATGAGAGAAGAGTGAGAAAAACCAAACCTATATCGCCAAACACAGCACTGGGTGGCTGATTGTGTGAGTAGGAGGATTGGATGGAGAAGGGTGGGGTGACTACAGGGGTCCCAAAAACGTCAAATTTTCTCCTTGTTGAGCTCTTGGTTTTGGGGTCAGCCTGCCTGCAACTTCTGCATGCAATCCTATTTTAATTTCCATCCATTGTGGAACGGGACTAATTCTGATAACAGGACGCCATATTTAATTTTGATGGTGAAAAGAAATGGACGTTTGTGCCAGGCAGCAAACACAGAGCTGGGTAATTAAGGTTTAAGGGTCCAGCAGGGGCTCTGTGTGTGTGTGTGTGTGTGTGTGTGTGGTTGAGCTAAGCATTGACCTCAGGGCAAATTCACATCTATTAATCAAAATCAGAGTGAAATTGATTCTTTTGGTTTGTTTGCTAGTTGGCTTGGTTTCACAATGCACCTAATTAAATGCACCAAAATAATTCTGTCTGGGGGATAACTTTATTCATAGGGGGGTCACGGTGGCTTAGTGTTTAGCACGTTCGCCTCACTCCTCCAGGGTTGGGGGTTTGATTCCCGCCTCCACCTTGTGTGTGTGGAGTTTGCATGTTCTCCCCGTGCCTCGGGGGTTTCCTCCGGGTACTCCGGTTTCCTCCCCCGGTCCAAAGACATGCATGGTAGGTTGATTGGCATCTCTGGAAAATTGTCCGTAGTGTGTGATTGTGTGAGTGAATGAGAGTGTGTGTGTGTGTGTGTGTGTGTGTGTGTGTGTGTGTGTGTGTGTGTGCCCTGTGATGGGTTGGCACTCTGTCCAGGGTGTATCCGCCTTGATGCCCGATGACGCCTGAGATAGGCACAGGCTCCTCGTGACCCGAGGTAGTTCGGATAAGCGGTAGAAGATGAATGAGTGAATGAACTTTATTCATTGCTCAGGAATATAGTTACAGGTTTAACAAAGAAAACAAAAAACTGTCAGAAAACATACATAGATAAGCTAGATGTTACGTTCTGTAGTTCAACGGCTCTGTCTTTTGGATCAGTTTAGCACTTTTAAAAAGAAATAAAATTATGTCAGACGGAATCCTCGTATCTCCAAAACCGTTATTTTACAGGAAATTAAAAAAACGCCGTACCTTATCTGCAGTGCACAGGGTTTAGTCCGCGTTGCAGTGGATTGTCTTGCGCTAAATTCCTGTCCTCAGACGAGCACCAGAACTAGCGGGGGTCAAGATTTTTTTTTCTTTGAGCCCAGTGTTTTGAAGACATTTACCTCAGAAGACGTGTTGATTCGTTGCGACTCTTCTTGAGGAGAAATATGCCGTGAAGCTCTCCCACGGAGTGAGGAAGAGGTGGACAGTTGAAGTGTCCAATGGAGTTATGAGATTTGCACTCAAGCTATTTTCAAGACTTTAGATTGGTTAATAACTTGTAAAAATAACAGACCCACGTGGGGACTGACCAATAGCATCGATATGTGAAAAAATATGAAATTGACCAAATTTGGACATACGAGGTTTCCGCCCGACAGCGACTAATAAATATATATATATATTATATAAGTATATACAGTTTGTAGCCAATGTGGACATTAGAATTTTAGTTTTTTAAATCAAAGTCAAATAAGAAATAAAACTCTCAAAATCATGAGTGTTTTATGTCCCATAATGTTTCATAATGCTTCACCTCTGACTGTTACAAAGCTCTGACTCTGGAGACTCCTTCCATAAATCTATAATAAATAAACATCTCCTTACTTTAAACTTCACCTTACCGGTAATAACACACGCTTTCAATACGTTTATGTGGAGCATCTGTGACGTGGAGCAACTTCCTACACATGAGAAATGATAACTGGTTATTAAGCGCATTAATATAATCCCCTGATTTCTGCTGATCTGCTGCTGAGGAAGGAAACGTCTCACGTCTCAAGTTAGAAGCAACGAAAGTTCAATGATAAAACATCTCAAAAATAATTGCATACTTTATCCTAATTACTCACCAGTGCTGATTAATCACCATGAGACCTTCCACAGCATGAGTCTGGAGGAGGACAAGTGCTCTACTGAGTGACACTCCTCCTCCTCACCCGCCACTCACCGCTGGCTCCTTCCAAACGCTTTAGATCAGATCTGATCATCCTGTAAAATCTAAACTGTCCCCAGAGACAGCAGACATCTCATCCACTTCTGAGGAGAACTGGAGTGTGTCCTTCAGCGGTTGGGCTTCTCCAGTTTGTCAGTTTTGTTCCACACATTAGGAACTGGAGCAAAATAATACCTTAATATACCATTTATTTTTCCTGAAGTTCTTTTACTATACACACACACACACACACACACACACACACATTATTTATCTTTCTATATTCTTACTAAAAGCAGGTGTCCATATTTATATGCCCCGTGTGTGTGTGTGTGTGCGCGTGTGTCCAGGTCAATGTGAGTGTCTGTGTCTATTTTCATATGTCTGTGTGTGTCCGTGTGTATCAGTGTGTATATACTGTATACATGTCTGTCAGTGTGTGTGTGTCCATGTGAGTCAGTGTCTATTTTTTATGTTTGTGTGTGTATATCTGTGTGTGTGTGTGTGTATATGTGTGTATTGGTGTCTAAATTTGTTCGTGCGTATCGGTGTCCATATTTATTTATTTGTCTGTGTGTGTGGGTGGGTGTGTGTCTGTGTGTATCTATGATGTTCTACCGCTGGTTGGAGTCTCATCGCCCGGTGGTCACCCTGCCAGGGATCGATCTACATGGTCAGCCAGCGTCTCATGGGATTGTTGTGGATGAAGCTGCCCAGAGACTGTCATGTCTTCTTGTGTCAGTCAGCGGTGTGGTTTGGTCTTTATCAGTGGTCATTTGAAGACTTTGACAGGAGGTAATTAGTGTTGGGTTTGTGTTGAACTAATGACCCATTAGTTCCTCAGGAGCTCTCGGTTGTTGTAGAACAATGTTGTAGAAAGGACATTATTTACATTTACACTATTTACTGTCTAGTGTCACCTAAATGAGGATGAGGTTCACTTCTGAGTCTGGTTCCTCTCATGGTTTCTTCCTCATATCATCATGAGTTTTTCCTCATCACTGTCGCCTCATGATTGATTATTAGGGATAGGGATATTCAGTATTTTAAATTAATATTTTTAAATTAATTTTAAACTTTAATTATATGTATTCATTTATTTATTTTTATTCTTATTTTTTTCATAAAAAAATTATTTTCATTATTATTATTATTATTATTATAATATATACATTTCTCTTATTTTTTCTCTTCTGTTTCTATACTCCTGTGGACACTGATACACACACACACACACACACACACACACACAGACACAGAGGTCGACACTCCCATGCACGCCTGTGGACACTGATACACACACACACACACACACACACACACACACACACACACACACACACACACACACACACACACACACACACACACACACACACACACACACACACACACACACACACACACACACACACACACACACACAGATGACATGCAGACAGACATATACCCATGGACACACCCAAGTAAATGGACAAATTGAAATTCAAAAATAAATTTTTGTTTAACGCTTTCAACAATTAAGATTTTCTCAAAGCAGTTTTACACAGGTATACGCATGGGTGTGTCGACCTGTGTGTGTCTGTGTGTGTGTGTATCAGTCTCCACAGGCGTGCATGGGTGTGTCGACCTGTGTGTGCGTGTGTGTGTGTGTGTGTGTGTGTGTGTGTGTATCAGTGTCCACAGGTGTGCACAGGTATATGCATGGGTGTGTCCACCTGTGTGTGTGTGTGTGTGTGTGTGTATCAGTCTCCACAGGCGTGCATGGGTGTGTTGACCTGTGTGTGTGTCTGTGTGTGTGTGTATCAGTATCCACAGGTGTGCACAGGTATTTGCATGGGTGTGTCTACCTGTGTGTTTGTGTGTGTGTGTGTGTGTGTGTGTGGATGGGTATGGGTGTGCTCATGTCTATGGGTGTGTCCATGTCTGTGTGTATGTGTGTGCTGTGTGTGTGTGTGTGTGTGTTGGTCCAGCTTGGTGACAGGGCTGCACCAGTGATATTAGATTACTTCATCTGCTAGAAACTTTTAGTTAAAGAGACTTTCCATGCAACTTCAGTCCAGAAGGCATCATTATCTCTCTGTGATACCTGAGGTTAATGTGACCAGCAGCAGTAAAACCATTCAACCTGACACACAGATGAAGACATTGCCAAATAGTTTGCCTGACGGTTTGACATTTGGAACGTGACTAGCAATTAGAGCCAAACGGCTGAAGGACGCGCTACAGCTCTCTCCTTCATCTGTGGAAGAAGTGGAGAAGACGTCAATCTGTCTCTGGGGTCAGTTCGGTTTTTACAGGCCGTTCATAATGGAAATAAACTCATGGTTCAGTGACAGCTGTAGAGAATCCAACCAAACCAACCATCTCACTGCATCACGTTGGATTTAATTGGATCAGTGATCAGATCTGCACGCACACACGCTTCCTATTGGACCAACACTAACCTGAAACATATGATATACGTTTACATTGAAATATTGGGATGTTTTGTGAAACTGATGCTAATTTGGTGGTTAGCGTTTGAGATGCTGTCATTGCTAGTGCTGTTACAGAGAGGATTTTTCATAAAAAACATATGCAGGTTCTTCTGTTAGCTCCTAAATCAAAACATCTTTCCTCATTTACCATTTTTACAACAAATCCAATATATTAATAGTTGAGTCATTAAAGGTGGGGTCTCCGTTGTTTGAAAGCCAATGTTGACATTTGAAATCACCAAAACAAACACGCCTAGTTAACTAACCCTAGGTCCCACCCCTGTATCGATAGCTCCGCCCACACATACATACGTAACCCAGGCAACTAATGGAAAGAAATGTGTCTATCGTAGCTGAAGGGAAGAACAATACGATTGTAGATAAACAAACAAGCAAAAATGACACACAAACATAATCATGTAAAGGACAAAGACATATATTAGTTCTGTGTAACAAAGCAAAACCAACGTTACTCACCTATCGAGAAGGAAAAAAGCGCCTCGGCGTCTTAAGTAAAGTTGGTCACATATTCACAGATTGGAGTTTCCCGAGTCAATAACTCCTGAGCTAAACACTGTTACTACACAAAACACGGTTGTAGCTGCGTCTCTACATTACTACGATAGAAAAGAGGTGTTATTTGTGTAGTAACAGTGTTTAGCTCAGGAGTTATTGACTCAGGAAACTCCAATCTGTGAATATGTGACCAACTTCCTGCTCCTTCAGTTCTCTCCAGCGCTGGAAAGCTGATCCTATATTAACACGTCCTACTTCTTACTGTCGTGACGAGACAAAGGCGAGTGAGGATCCAAGTGCAGTTCAGTCTTTTAATAAACCAAAACAAGAAACAGGCAAACAAACGGGCAGAACACTGAGCACACAGGAAACAGGAACATCGACACCAACATACAACAACGACCAACAGGGAAGTGAACAAACAGGGTAGATATAACAAACAGGAACCAATCACCAAGCAGAGACAATCAGTGACTAACACGATACACCTGGGGGGGAGATAGAAATTAGCAATTAGTGTCCATGGTAACCAATGAGTGGGCGGAGCAAACAATTAACAGTAAGGCAGACAGCAACAGGGCAAAACACAGACAGACTCATTACACTTACCTTATCGTAAACCTTTCTTCTCTTTCTTTCTTTGTTTTTATCCTCCATGTCAATGTTAAAACCGCTTTCTGCTAATGTCACACATGTGCACTGAACACTCTCTCCGCACATATTGACAAGACATGCCCCTTTCTGCTCATTGGCTATACGTTAGTTTTGATTTTTGTTTAGTTTTCAGCCTGATTAAGTTTTCTGAAGCATTTCTCAAAAATCGGAGACCCCACCTATAATGAAAATGTTAGACTCAGAATCCCAGAATGCAATGCAGCTTTATAACAAGTTACAGTACTTCTGTGATGTTCAGTGTTTTGCCACCTGACTGTATCTTCTGAGACGTCGTTGCTCGGTGTCAATCAGTTCCTCCTGGTTTTCACTTGATACGAGGCTGAAGCGGATTTCATTTCTAATTGGTTGTCTGTTGCTAAGCAACCAGCCGTAACATTCTAACGGCGTACGTGTTTGGCAGCGCAATGTGAAATTAACACTGCAAAAGCTCTACAGTACTAACCCCTGGGAAAATGTGGTGCGTCGGTCGGTTTGAAGTGTGGACCTTGCACTCAGTCTCTTTTTTCAATCTTTCAAAGGACGTTCCCTTCAGGTATTAACATTGTTTATAAAATTTCCTCGTTTAGCCTCTCAGGCCACACGGTCTCTCTTTCACTGTCACACAAAGAGCTCCTCAAGGCTCAACCTTGGGCTGTTCCTTTTCAAAATTTCTTCTCTTTTTGGACATATTATCTGTATTTTATATCCATGTTTACTGACGAGACAAACTTCGATCTTCAGCTAAGCGAAAAAAGAAAAGTTTTATCCTTGAGTTCAACAGATAACGATCTAAGTTAATTATTAATGATACAAATTCAACTTCCAACAAACCTAGACCATGTTCCACCTGAGGTGATTTATGTTCCTCTTTTGTTCCCTATAGAGAATCTAAGTCCTCTTTATGCTAACACTAGCAACACACCTGTTCTTCACAATTTTACTATCCCTTCATCCAACCATTTTAACCACCCATGATCCCTTCATTCACCCATCCTAACCTGCTCATTTTCCCTCCATCCAACCATCCTAGCTTACTTATTATTACTTACTTCTCTAAACCCTCTGCCTGCTCACTGTCACTCCATTCAACCTCCTGTGAATCCTCACTATTTCTCTATGCAGTCATCTTCACCTGCTCATTATCCATCTATTCAGCAATCTCTACATCCTCACAATCTATCCTCACAATCATATCCACCTTCACATTATCTCTCCATTCAGCCACCAGCAGACTGACAGAGGAGGTTGAATGGAGGGACAGAGAGCATGTGGTCACTATCTCTCCATACAACAATTTCTAACAACCCATTGCCTCTCTATACAACCATTTCTACACTTCAACCAGACTTCTGACGATCCCTCCATCTTTCTTATGAGCTTTGTTACTATACCTCTATCCAACCTGCTTGATCCACACACCATCCCTCCATACATCCTATCCTCTTCTTCTTCTTCTTCTTCTTCTTCTTCTTCTTCTTCTTCTTCTTCTTCTTCTTCTTCTTCTTTTGGCTTTTCCCTTCAGGGGTCGCCACAGTGAATCATCTCTCTCCACCTATCCCTATCTTCTGCATCCTCAACACTTGCACCCACTAGCTTCATATCATCATTAATTACATCCATATACCTCCTCTTTGTCCTTCCTCTTTGCCTCCTGCCTGGCAGCTCCATGTCCAACATTCTCCTACCAATATACTCACTCTCCCTCCTCTGAACATGTCCAAACCATCTTAATCTGTCCTCCCTAACTTTGTCCCCCAAACGTCCAACATGAGGCGTCCCTCTGATGTACTCGTTCCTAATCCTGTCCGATCTTGTCACTCCCAAAGAGAACCTCAACATCTTCAGCCTGGCTACCGCCATACATCCTATCCTATTACTCTGTATTGTAGCCTCTTATCCTCCATCATCTTCCTAACCAGTAATTCTCCATTCAGCCTTCTCAACCAGCCTGATCTTGATCTCTCCTTCCATCCATCCTTCTCCACCAGCTCACTATCTGTCCATCTAACCACCATCATCAGTTCACCATCACTTCATTCAACCTCCTCAACTCCATCTACTCACTATCCATCTATCATTCTCAAGAAGC
Source organism: Tachysurus vachellii (assembly GCF_030014155.1). Taxonomy (NCBI): domain Eukaryota; kingdom Metazoa; phylum Chordata; class Actinopteri; order Siluriformes; family Bagridae; genus Tachysurus; species Tachysurus vachellii. The sequence continues at coordinate 2,864,667 of NC_083464.1, read as the reverse complement.
CCGGTCTCTATCCCTCCATCAACAACGTACTCTACCTTCCCACCATTTTTCCTTTCCAACTCTCCTGATCAGTGTCCCTTTATTCTTCAGCGGAACTATTCGTTTACTTCCAGCTCTGGAGCCACAGGATCCATGGGAGAGTTTGGGCATGACAGTAACACCGTGTAATTCCATTCCTGAGAGAAAAGAGGAATATCACCGTATTGCCTAAAGCAAAGTGCACTTTGGAGAGTAATGGTACCATAGTGACAAGTTTTGCTGGTGAATAGTATTTCTGCAGAGCTCGCTAAACAGTAATGGCTCTTGACACCTTTATTCCCAACCTGGTTGTTACTCATGTGCTGCTGCTCGGAAAGACTGAATTATGACAAGAAAGAAAGGAAAGAAAAGAAGAAAAAAAAAGGGTGACAAGCACACTTAGTATACAGAGAGATAAATGGAATAAAGGAAATTGTGTTAGAAAGCTGCAGTCAGAGTGGAGTTGGGTTCAGTTTATTTTCCTTCAACATGCAGGATCACGTGTTATCCAGCTCACACTGAGCTTTTATTTCATAACATACTATATATTTTTGTCTGGATATCTTAATTCAAACATAAAAACATCCGATTTGTCTTTTGGTCTGCTTTCTGCTTGCTGTTTTTCTTCTGCAACATCACCAACTCATCTCATGTTGTTACAGAAAAATCATCACTTCTTTTCCCTCTGTATTGAAAAACCACAAAGAATCGTAAACTGAAATCCTCTAAGGGGTCACGGTGGCTTAGTGGTTCGCACGTTCGCCTCACACCTCCAGGGTTGGGGGTTCGATTTCCGCCTCCACCTTGTGTGTGTGGAGTTTGCATGTTCTCCCCGTGCCTCGGGGGTTTCCTCCGGGTACTCCGGTTTCCTCCTCCGGTCCAAAGACATGCATGGTAGGTTGATTGGCATCTCTGGAAAATTGTCCGTAGTGTGTGAGTGAATGAGAGTGTGTGTGTGCCCTGTGATGGGTTGTCACTCTGTCCAGGGTGTATCCTGCCTTGATGCCCGATGATGTCCCTGTGACCCGAGAAGTTCGGATAAGTGGTAGAAAATGAATGAATGAATGAAATCCTCTAACATTGGAGACTCCTTCCATCAGTGTTACAGGGGAAAAAATCTTCTTACTTTTAGAATAGGAAGCTGTACATAGAAAATAAACAAAATATAGTATCTGCTGTGCAACTGTCTAAGCTGCTGGTCTGGAAAACGAATCAGCACCTTCTGACCAATCACAATACAGAACTCAGCAGTATACAAGTTGACCTTTATTGCCCTAGGATACACTAAAGATGGACGAATCCATTTTTCTGGACATAATTATCTGCTTCCAGGCAAAAGAAACAGCATCTTGGAAAAGGACGATAAAATAATGGTTCGAGAAGCTTTTGGAATGATTTGCGCGACATCCCGGTCGCAGGTCCATTCCTTCACCAGAGAGAGTTCAGGGAGATGATTTAGATTTACATGCAATGTTCCATTAGTAATTTGGGATTCATAGTCATTTAGATCTTCAGACAATAATGTCAGTGAATTTCATCCTGCCCCTGCAATGGTGTTTACGATTCGCCAGGATTAATAAACGCTCCCTGTTCGGCAAATGAAAAGAAACAGAATGATTCCCTTTTGCTTCCCCGGGATGCCATTACGGCTCTGCATTCAGACTTCCTCGGGTTATCAATGAGCTGCGCTGCCCTGGAGCTGAATATCACGGCCTGATCAGTGGCATGAATGTCTGTAAATAGCGAAGCAGGCGATAAATCTGTTGTGCCGGGACCGAGATGGGACGTGTCACCTTCAGCGGAGATGTATTTCACCGTTCCCAGGGTCGGATAAAGCCTGCAGCATGAACTCAGCTGAATGAAGACGTCTCCTGCAATCTTTTAATTCGACAAAAAAAATGCCTTGCTGTGATAATGTGGGAAATTTATAATGTTAAAATAAATGTGAAACACTGAATTTTTCTTTTGTGTGTTTTCCCTCTATCGGATTTAATAAGCTGGGTGATTCTATGCGAGCGCTAGGCCGAGGTTCGTGTACAAGCACCTCTTAAGGGTCTGTTTGTGCTTTGTGTTGTGGTGTGTATCAGCTTTTTATGACAAGGCGAGACAAAGAACCAGAAGCCGAAGCAAAAGCTCCTGGGAAATGACCGAGGTGCCACAAAGGCACATCCGAGTTCTAGAATCCTTCAGGCTTGACACAACTTTAGAAATCAGTCGCGTTCCTGCGGGAGGTTTAAGGTCAGGAAGTCTCGGATGGGAACTGGAAACGAGCATTCGACTGCGAAACCAGATATGATGAACGACTCAATCACGGGTCAGAGATGAAAACACAGGGCCTCTGAAGGAATATCTCTGATCATTCACGCCTTTCAGAAGAGTGCATTGTCCCCGGTTGGACTGCAAGCTGTCTCCAGATAGCGTTGTTTTGACAGTCGAATGCGGTGGATGATGAATCCAAATTCCCCCGAGTGTTTATTTCAGTGAGCGAGAGCACCGCTAATATGCTAACTGCTGTATTCTTGCTTTCTGTAATGAGCTCAGGGTGGCTGCCAGGGCTCTCACACATTATGATGAATGAATAACAACAATTTTTGCCCTTTGAGAGGTTAAAGTGTGTGTGAATAGATGCTGGAGTGCACCGGATGAAGCCCGGAGGAATTGGGATGACGTTTAAGTAAACAGTATAAACAAACCTCCGTTAATGATTAGCTTCTTTAGCAGATCAGCTAGAAAATGGATATTATCTCAGTATCAGGAGGTATATGCTAAATGACAACAATTATCACAGACTAAAGTAAAAGTAAATGTTAGTGGATGTGAGGGAGGATTCAAGGATTTTGCTGATTTGTTGATCAGGTTTGATCTGACAGGAAGTCTGTAGTAAGTCTTTACAAGCGTTCTGAGCAGAAAAGCCTCCAAATCTCAAAACGCACAATACTTCAAACCTTGAGAAGAAGCAACACTTTTTATAAAATCCACTAGAATTTTTAATTAGTTATATTTACGTGCACAAACAACTGGAGACTCCTTCCAAAAGAAAGCAGACACAAAACCCCATCCAAGGTCAAACTTTAACAAAACAGAAGAAGCGCAAGCAGCAAAGGACAGCAGACATTAATAAACGTTCTCGAGGTGGATCAGTCGACATGGACGCAGACATGCACTCAGAGAGACACCCCCTTGACCTCGACGTCCTTTTTGAAGATCTCTACGCTTTTGTACTTTTTAGCTTTCTAAGAGCTCGACGTCTCACGCAACCGGTCATCACAGCCCTAGACTCGGGTTACCCATAATGCACCGTCCTCGTATGAAACAGGGACGTGGATCAATACAGCACGGTGCTGATCGTTTCATTTATTATTATCTTATCATGGGTTAGTTTTAAAGAAACATAAAAGCATGGAATCTTTATAAGGATGATTAAATATTTAGAGAGTTCAGCACGACAAACACACACACACACACACACACACACACACACACACACACCGAGTATCCTGTACACACTAGAAAACATTATCTGTGCCTATGACGCTGTTCTGTTATTACAACAATTTCACCCATACTTTAATAAAAAAAATTATATTCTGTTTGGAAAAAAAAAATTCTCAACCATCGTATTGACTAATTCACCACAGAAGTGTAAAAGAAACCCAGTAAAAAATGATTCCAGCCTGAGACTAAAGACCAAATAGTTTATAATAATCTTACAACCCTTTCCTTCAGCGTGTTCAATATGTCCAGACCCAATTTGCAAATTCTCTCGAGTACGACTGAAATCGATGTCGAATCATTCCAGATAATACATTCGATCGTATAATCGAGTTTCCGCTCCTACTTTTACGGAGTGTGTGATATTTGTCCACTGACATGGAATTTGAATTTGCTATTCGATTAAGAACAAACGTGTCTCTGGTCACAAAACTGCTGTTCATATTACTCCAGATAGAGTAACTGTACTGGATCATATCAGAGTAGAGCTAGAGATCAGATATTGTAAAAGGCTTATATTTACTGTACTACCGTGGCAGTAGTAGATCAGTGGTTAAGATGTACTTCTGACCGGAAGGTTATGAGTTCAAATCCCAACACTGTTACACAACCACTGCCCGTGAACGAGAACTGGAACTCTCAGTTGTGTAGAATATATGAGAGTAATGGATCTGGACGTAAGAGTAAATACTTATTTAAACATATAAACCAACCCGTCTGCCCCATGGAGCCTGGAGATACTCTACTTTGGATGGATCCACTTGTAGAAATTTGTGCTCCTGTTGGTTTTCTCCATCATTGATGATCATCTGATGGCTTCTGTAGGAAGGAATTAATATAAAGGTATATCTTATCTTATCTTATCTTATCTTATCTTATCTTATCTTATATCAAAACTCCTTCAGAATTCAGAGATTATGCTGATGCTCAGACTTCTAAGTTCAGGATGAGGTCTGAGTCTGGTTATCCTCAAGGTTTCTTCCTTATATCATCACAGAAGGTTCTTTCTTACCAATGTCAAAACCGGCCGTCTCACTGGGAATGAATTTAAATTGAACTTTTCAACTTATTCTGAGGGGGGCACCTCCAGGGTTGAGGTTCGATTCCCGCCTCCGCCTTGTGTGTGTGGAGTTTGCATGTTCTCCCCGTGCCTCGGGGGTTTCCTCCGGGTACTCCGGTTTCCTCCCCCGGTCCAAAGACATGCATGGTAGGTTGATTGGCATCTCTGGAAAATTGTCCGTAGTGTGTGTGTGTGAGTGAATGAGAGTGTGTGTGTGTGCCCTGTGATGGGTGGGCACTCCGTCCAGGGTGTATCCTGCCTTGATGCCCGATGACGCCTGAGATAGGCACAGGCTCCCCGTGACCCGAGGTAGTTTGGATAAGTGGTAGAAGATGAATGAATGAATGAATGAATGAATTAATTAATTAATCTTATTCTGAATTTTTATACAGATGTAGAGCTATATTTGCGACTATGTCCATTGTCCATAAAAGAGCTATACAAATAATTTTTGAGAGCAGTAATTAGTCTGGTGTCTAGAAGAAGGACTGACTTCCTGTCAAACTTCCTTTAAGTATGATAAAAGAATCTACAACACAAGCATTATTTTCTCTTAGTCTGGATTAAGACCAGGACTAGCGAAGATGGAGTCGAATCCGAGCTTCAAGCGGCTCAAGGCCAAGTCAAGATTGATTCCTAATAAAAGCAAGACAGGAAATTTCCTTACGAGGCCAATCCATTACTTAAACAAGTTTTCATTTCTGCATTGTGCAAGTGATTAGGCTTCTTTCCAGAAGAAGGAATTACATCTTGTCAGACTGGGTGCGTGTGATAAAAAGCACCGGCATGAACAGTTTTTTTATTCCAAAGTTTCTCAAGCAAGACCAAGACCATATCGAGTAAGACAGACAAGTCCAACTCAGAAGAGAAAACATCTCGAGACTGGATCAAACTCCTAACATCATTAGAAAATAATCCTGATATGTTTGCATTCATACATTTACATTTACAGCATTTAGCAGACACTCTTATCCAGAGTGACTTACATTTTTATTTCAGTTTATACTCCTGAGCAATTGAGGGTTAAAAGCCTTGCTCAGGGGCCCAGCAGTGGCGGACCTTGGATTCGAACCAATGACCTTCCGATCAGTAGTCAAACACTTTAACCACTGAGCTACCATTCAAATGTATATATACATTTGAATTAACTCTATATACGAATGGATTTAGATCGTCCTCCATGCTGCACAGTTTCCGTCCTTATTCTGGAATCTGTAATGCTCTACATCCTCCTCCAACCATTTCCTATTTTTAAACTTTTGACTCATCCGACAAGAATTAAAGTGGACACAACATCTAACCAAGATGAGGACACTCTGGAGGTGGTCGAGTCTTCATGAGAGTGAATTACAGAGAGTTTATGTCAAGGTTCAACCCACTGCTAGCACTCGAGTACAGAAAGGGCAGACTAGCGTTTGCTAGAAAACATCTAACAAAGTTCTAAAAGATACTTCAGGTCGAGTGAAACTGAAATGAACTTGTAGCAGAATGATGAGATGAGAAGAGTATGGAGAAGGAAAGGAAAGGTTCATGATCCAAAGCATCACATCATCTGTCAGACATGGTGGAGGCAGCAGTGAGGAACTGAGTCACTGGTGTGTATTGATGATGTGACTGCTGACACAAGGAGCAGGATGAACTCTTGAATACTTTCTGCCCAGATTCAATCAAATCCTGAAGGAGCTCCACAGTACAGATGGATGTCAGCTCAAATCTTCCTTAACCGTATCCCACCTGAGCTTGAGTTTCACTTTGTGAAGACAAAACTAAAGGCTGAAGGAGTGAAGTAGAAAAGCATGGAAAAGCATCTCAGGAGGAAACTCAGCATGTGGTGAGATGGTGTAGGTCCATGACTTCCTGACCCGTTGAACTTCCAGAATTAAAGCTGAAGGTCTGCAGTTCAATCACATCTTGATTGCTTCATTTCAACTCCATTGTGTTGGTCATGTACAAAAGCAAAATGACACAAATTGTGTTGCTATTCAAATCCTCTTTGACCTCAGTGCAAGTAGTATTTCTTATTATAAGACTACCACAAACCAAACGGAAGCTTATTAATCCTTTCATACATTTATTCCAAAAAAAAAAACCAAAAACCTTTAAACGATCTGCCAATAGGACAAATAGGACACTATTTGATGTGTTATTCTAGGGAATATTAGATCAATAAAATTTCTTTCATCATCACAATCATATTCAAGTATGTTAGACTTAACCCAGTGATGAGATAAGGAGAAAAGAATGCTCAGCTCAGTGGAATTGAAAAGTTTTTTTACTTTTATATGGAGATGAATAAGATCCAGATAAAGATAAATAAATGAAAAGAGTCTGAGGAATTACAGTTAATGTATTCTGTCTCCTCTCTCTTTGATCACTAGGTCAGATTATTCATAAATAGAGCTTTTTGTTGGCTAAAGATCCGTCTCATTGTTTCACTGTCTTATCTCTCACTGTCTCAGAGTCTCAGTGTCTCACTATCTCATTGTTCACTGTTTCAGAGTCTCAGTGTCTCACTATCTCATTGTTCACTGTCTCAGAGTCTCAGTGTCTCACTATCTCATTGTTCACTGTCTCAGAGTCTCAGTGTCTCACTATCTCATTGTTCACTGTCTCAGTGTCTCACTATCTCATTGTTCACTCTCTCAGTCTCAGTGTCTCACTTTCACTCTCTTATCTCTCACTGTCTCAGAGTCTCAGTGTCTCACTATCTCATTGTTCACTGTCTCAGTGTCTCACTATCTCATTGTTCAGTCTCAGTGTCTCATTTTTTATTGTGTTTTTTCTCATGGTAATAATGAATAATAATAATGAGTACTGAGACAATGAGCAGTGAGACTTGAGCACCGAGAAAATGATGTTTTGCATTTAAATGTGTCATTGTCTCAGTGCTTATCATCTCAGAGTCACAATGTTCAGTTTCATTGTCTCATTATGTCAATATCTCAGTGCTCACTGTTTTATTCTCTCAGTCTCAGTGCTTTATTGTGCTCGGTGTATCTTCCAGCCATTCCAAGTTCAAGAATAAATGTTTGGCTTTGTAGAAACATGGTCCAGTTTTATATGGCTAGCTTGGGTGCCTAGTACAGAAAAATAAATATTTAAAAAAAGGACATTATAATCGTATACAGGGACAACTGAAAACTAGATAAAGACTTAAAGAGTCTGAGGAATTGCAGTTATTAATGTATTCTGTCTTCAGCTATGCTACTTAACTGCTACTTAAACCAATGTTGTATCAATTAGCAGGTCAAATTGCTCATAAATAGATTTTTTTTGCCTTTAAATCAAACTCCTGCTGCGGCAAATGGCCGAGTTTTGCAGTGTGCAGCTCGCAGCTCGCACTGAAGCGGATCGAGAGACACTGACTGCATTCTTTGGTTTTTATGGGGATTATTAAGTGTACAGTGTGACAGCGATGTGAAAGCCTGAGTGTATTACATCCAGTGAACACATTAACATCCTGCACTCTTCTTCTCCAGACTCTGTGGCTCCTCTATCCCAAGACTGGATGAAGAGAGGAACGAGGGGGTCGAGGGGGGTGTGGGTGGGGGAGGAGCTGTCTGGGCTGTTCATATTACCACTTATTAATTTATATTACTCAAAGTTGTGATCGTACACCGTGGACGGAGCGCTCAGACATTTCCGATACTTTTATTCTATTTCCAGGGTCAGTGCCAGCAGACAGCTGCAGACGATATGATTCGATACGATGTGGCACGACAGGACAGGAGAGGACAAGACAGGACAGGATAGGATAGGACAGGACACTACACGAGAGGAGAGGACAGGACACGACCCAATATGACACGACAGGAGAGGACAGGACAGGAGAGGACGAGACAGAACAGGAGAGGACAGGACACTACACGAGAGGACAGGACACAACTCGATACGGCATGACAGGAGAGGACAGGACAAGAGACAACACGACAAGACAGGACAAGACAGGAGAGGACAAAACAGGAGAGGACAGGACACTACATGAGAGGAGAGGACAGGAGAGGACAATACAGAACAGGATAGGAGAGGACAGGACAGGACACGACCCGATACAACACGACAGGAGAGGACAGGACACGACAGGTGAGGAGAGGACAGGACACTACACAACAGGAGAGGACAGGAGAGGACAGGACAGGACACTAAACAAGAGGAAAGGACAGGGGAGGACAAGACAGGACAGGAGAGGACAGGACACGACCCGATACAACACGACAGGAGAGGACAGGACACGACAGGAGAGGAGAGGACAGGACACAACCCGACACAACAAGACATGACACGACAGGAGAGAACAGGATAGGACACGACACGACAAGAGAGGACAGGGCAGTACAGTACAGACTGTGGGGAAAGAGGGGACGAGACAACATGGTTTTGTTTTTTAAACTTTATTATGTCACATGATTCATCAATCACTGAGCCCTAAATGATAAGAGAATCACTGTGCCTCTTAGCATGTCTACACAGACAGCCATTACCGAAACTCTCCTGGTCCAGTGTAACCATGGCAACCAGCAATAAACCTAAAATTTCCTTATCTCTGCACCTTCCACTTATACATTGTGTCTTTAGACCGGAGAAGCTGGTGAGTCCTGAGAAGCTGGTGAGGAAGTAAGACTTTTAACTGAATAAGCTGCTTTGGGGAAATGAGACACCTGCATTTCTCTTTGTCTCACTTCACTTCCTCAGTCAGGAGCGTTAATTGTTTCACGCAGGTTTACACGAAGGTACAGAAGAAACGCTGCGACTTCTGTCCATTCTACACACAAGCTGACTTTTCTTCTGTTGTTCAGAGTCATATGTGTATGTACTGAGTGTGTGAGTGTGATGACGACGCAGTGTGAAGATCTGAAGCTCTTCATTCTGTGGGATTAGTGAAAAGGTGCCATGCAGAAGACATGAAAGTCATCAGACACCGAGGACGAGAATTACATCAAATACATTATTATACAATATTAAACACCTCAAATACAGAGAGGAATGTGATTAGTGTGGAATTGTGCAGATCACTATTGTGTTTATCTCAAAGAAATTAGGGCTGGATCAATCTATCAATCTATCTATCAATCATTCAATCTTTCAATCTATCATTCA